>NW_019174672.1:210292-232843 GCF_002260705.1 Seriola dumerili
TCATCAGACTCATCAGACCACATCAGACTCATCAGACTCATCAGACCACATCAGACTCATCAGACCACATCAGACCTCATCAGACCACATGAGACCACATGAGACCACATCAGACTCATTAGACTCATCAGACCACATCAGACCACATCAGACTCATCAGACCACATCAGACCACATCAGACCACATCAGACCACATCAGACTCATCAGACCACATCAGACCTCATCAGACCACATGAGACCACATGAGACCACATCAGACTCATCAGACTCATCAGACTCATCAGACCACATCAGACCACATCAGACCACATGAAACAGCTAGCTTAGCATAGCATAAAGACTTGACATAGGGAAACGGCTATCTTAGCATAGCATAAAGACTTGACATAGGGAAACGGCTAGCTTAGCATAGCATATAGACTAGAAATAGCTAGCTAGCGTGTTTCCAAAACTGAGGAAACAAAGTTAACTGAAGTGTTTTGAATGCTGGTCATCAGCTAATCAGAGTGATTGATTTTCAGCCAATGAAAAGTTGTCACTGTGGCTTGTTGAAGTTCAACATGAGTGAAATAAAGTATTACTGTGTTCCTGGAGGAGGACAGAGCAGCGAGGACGGACGGCTGTAACACAGAGTTGTAGATGACTCTGTATCGCTCCACACTCAGGCCGTGGACGGGCAGAGACTGCTGGTCCTCTGACGTCCTGTCCGGTCTCTGAGGACCGTCGCCCTGATGTCTCCTCTGCTGGTCACAGTCAGGACATCTCACTTTAATCTGCTGCACACGTTGAAACCTGGTGCTCCTCGCCGTCTGTTCAGAGGGACGACAGCAGGACAACGTCACAGACAACAGACAGGTACCAGAGTCTACCTGAGTGACCAGACACCTGTCGTCAGGGCCGGTGTGACATCACCTGCTGGCTTTACACGTGACTGGAGTATTTACATTTTGTCCCACTTTATATTCCTCCTCCATGAGGGAAATATACACTGATTTTAAAGAGATTATTAATTAATAATCTGAATTTTAACACTTTAAAACTTTCTGTTTTGAAACAAGATTAATAAAGATTAAATTTAAAATCAGCTCCACTTGCATTTGCTCCAACATTAAAGTGATGAACACATGAATCCCCTCCCATACACAAATGTGTACATGTACTGAATTGCTTATATGAATTACAGTGTACATATGAAGTAAAATATATAATAATAATAATAATAATAATAATGTATGTAAATATGATATATAAATGTATGTACATATATGTATATATACCCTTTGTAGCCTAATGGACACTGTTAAAAGTTGGAACAGTGTCATATATTGACACGTATGTCTAGTTTATATAAACATGTATGTTTATATTGTAGACATTTTACATAAATATATATCCATCCCAAAGCCTGTCCACATGTTGATATTATACAAGTAAATATAAGAGATAGACATGTATGTTAAAAATGAATGAGAAATTATTAAGAAAATCATATATAAACATAGAATTTAAGATAAGTATAAGATAAGTATGTCGTTTTGATAAACCAGCATTTTGTATTATGTATATGTATATTATTCTGAAATGAAACTTTTACTTTATTATGATCATTTCACCTGCAGAACATGAAGGTGTGCTGTAATCACCTGATCTGCCACCTCATTAAACTCACCAGGGATTTTTCAGTATCAGAGGCCTTTGTCTCCTCAGGGGGGGGTTGAGACTGGAGGTCGGGGGGGTCTGCAGCAGGCTGGACCCTGCTGTTGACCTGCTGCTGATCCGAATGACACGTGTTCCTCTGTGAAGGGAAAGTAAAGTCTGTTGAGGACGAGCTGTGACTGAAGCTGCTGCTCTGGGACGATCTGACAGGAAACAAGCTGCAGGTCGTTGATGTTCAAACACCAGGTTAAAACCTGACGCTGACTCCAGACATCACATCACCTACAGGCTCCAGTGTACAGCTTATACAGGATTTAGGGGTGGTTTATAACTAGTTCATTAATTAGCTTGTTAACACTTTATAAATCATCTATAAGCTGTTATAACACATTAGAAAACTAGAACCAGCTCCTCCACTCAGACTAGCTCCAGGTCACTTCCTGTTTATCCAGAGTCATAAAGTATGATTGTTGTGAAGTCTTGAGTAATGGCTAAAAAGTGTTTGACCTTTGACCCCCAAAATCTAATCAGTTCATCCTTGAGTCCAAATGAACTTTTGTGCAGAGTTTGAAGGGATTCTTTAAGAGTTCAGGTGATAATATGTTCACAAGTCCAAAATCATGTTTCGTGAAGTCACTGTGACCTTGACCTTTGACCCCCAAAATATAATCAGTTCATCCATTTGTGGAGGAATAAAAAGGTCAACATTGAGCTGTTTCCTCCAGATAGTGATTGAATAGTATCTGAGCTGTCTCTCGTTCTCCATCATCAGCGTCTGTAGCTGCTGCTTCGTCACGTTTCTTCAGTTACTAATTAATCATTTGTTAATTAACCACCATCAGCACCTTCATCTGGCAGATCAAAGGAATGAAAAGGAGCCTTATTGTAACATGTAAAACACCTCACCATTTATTAATTCACACTTTACCTTAAAGCTCCTGTTACCAGTTATAAATGGTAGAAACTCATTCGTCAGATTAATGAGTAGGAAACACTAACTTGATCTTGCCAAATAGTGAGCCTGCATCAATGTAAGAAAAGTGTTACAACTTGTTTATAGTTGTTTATTCATGATTTATGAAGCGTTAACAACCATTAATAAATCCTTTATAAGGGTAGTGTGATTGTAAAGTGGCTCCAGAGCAAATGTAAAACAGATCTCATTGACAGACTTCAGTGTGGGTCGCATTCAATCTCCTGCAGGTTTGTTCAGAACATTTTTACCTTCCTGTGATTTTAGAGATTCTTTCTTACCTTGTTCATGTCGAGCTGCGATTCACTGCCTGAGCAAAGCTGGCTGTTTGTTTTTGACAGATTTTATTCTGAAGACACACAAATAAAAACATTCCACATTAAAAGTTCTAGAAACTCTGCACCAGTAAAAGATTTCAGAATAAAAGTCACAAACACAACAATCAACTGAACAGCTCAATTAACAGACAAAAGGCAGCAGAGGCGTCCCCTGTAATTCATGTCACTGTCCTGAATGAAGATCTGTGAGAACAACAATGCTGTGAATCATTAAATCAATAGTCCACAGAGCTTCATTATCCTCAGGTCTCAGCAGTGAAATATGAGGCAGAGATAATGTCTGTATTCTCCTTGCAGCCGGACACGGTGAGAGGAGCAGAGCAGCAGGACAACAGGTGAATTAAGCGTTCGCTCGGATCAATACGTGTCACCACAGAGGAGGAGACCATCTGTTATCTCTGCCCCGCGGCCGTGAGACGCCTTTGTCCCGGACTTAATGAACTCCACACGGCTCGGCCTCACTGTGTGGCTCAGCATCGACAACATGTCAGACTGAGGCGAGCACAGGCTGCTGCATCAACCTGCACCAGCAGGGGGAGCCAGAGGGCGGAGGAAGACTGAGGCAGGACACACACACACACACACACACACACACACACACAACACACAGACACACACAGCACCGACACTACAGGCTGGTTTTAGTTGTTTAATGATTTGATTTGTTGTGGTTAGAACCAAGAAGCTGCGTCCTCCTGCTGTTGAGACCGTCATGCAATTCAGTAATTTTTGAAGCCTTTTCCTTCGTGTTGGTTTCACATTTGTGTTTTTGTTCTGGGTGGGGTCGCAGCGTTTGTCATCTTGGCCTCGGCTCTCTCTGACGTTACACTGCGCTTCATGTTTGGTCATAAATCTGTGAGATCCTGAACCATGTGACAATCTAGACTTATGTTCCTCCCCTTTCCCCTACACAGCAACACTCACACATACAATCAATCAATCGATCAGTCGGACTTTGTTTGTATAGCACTTTTCAAACATTCAGAGAAGCAATAGAAAGAAAGCAACATGTATAAAACCGTGACTGAAAAGTAAGATATTAAAAATCACATGAAATGGGCTTCCGGGTGACGATGTAGAGAGACGACGTCGGTTTTCAGGTCTCCCGATCACACTTGCCAAAACTTCCTATTTAAACATCGGACTTTTATCTATAAAACCGTCACACGCGTGTTATAAAGTCACCCTTACACTTTTGGTACCAAAATGAACAACTCTAAACTAAAGAAAAGTAGCGAACAAGCTCCAGTTGCAACACGAGCCTAGCATAGCATAGCTAGCAAACTCTCCGCCATGGCAGCTAACACTGCTCCTGCTAACGTTGGCTTACCTGTCCGGGAGGATGCTACTGACACCATCTCCATGTCGCAGCTGGTTGCCGAGCTTGCGAAGCAGAGAGCCGGTTGAAGGATGATGTCTCTGGGCTGATTCAAGAATCTTTAAAAAGCCACTTCAGACAACCATGGATGCCCTCCGGGACACGGTCGGCTCGTTCCAAGACCCGCCTCTCAGCCACAGAAACTATCGCCGGGGAAACTCTTTGAACGACTGACCACAGCCGAACCACAATTAAATCTCTCTAACCCCAGAATCAAGCACTGTGGGACCGCGTAGACGACTTGGAAAACAGATCACGTAAGATCCAACTTGAGAATAGTGAGCATCCCGGAGGGCAGCGAGAACGGTAAGGACCCGGTCAAGTTTTATCTCTGAACTCCTGGCGGAGTGCTAGGGCCCTGGTTGTGTTTTCTGACCCGCCCGGAACTGGAGAGGGCTCACCGCTCACTCGGCCCAAAACCGAAGGAGGGGAACCAGCTAGACCATTCGTCGTGCGCTTTCTCCGCTTCCCAGCAGAGGAAGCAGCCCTGCGGTGGTCCCGGAACCATGAGGTGAATTAATCAGGGGACACCTCTGAGGTTTACCCTGACCTGAGCTCCGCGCTGGCGAGGAAACGAGCAGCCTTCAACGAAAGTGAAACGGGCTTCTCTACCAGAAGGGAGTCCGGTTCCGTCTGATGTACCCGGCCCGTCTGGTAGTAACTTTTGAGGCGGGGACGTTCACCTTCGACACACCCTGAAGACGCCCAGGAGTTTTACAAGCGCCGGGTAACTAAGGAGTAGGCTAATAAAAACGTCTGTGACTTGTTGGCACTACATCATCGAGTAAGAATGGTCCTACACCAGACACCGGACTTAACTAACTGGACTTTACATCAACAATATTTACACTCGTTGTTCACCTTGGTCAAGGTTCACTTTTCCGTTTTAACCACTATATATTATTATCGTTACTTGCTTTTCCCATTGATGTATTTTGATTACTCTAGACACAAGTGTTGAAACAACCGGTGTGGGATGTAAATATATCTACTTCAAATGTTACTTTAAAGTAGCGCAATTTATACCTGACACTGGGTTAAAGCCCACCTGCATTTGTCTTTTGCGTTTGTTTATAAATGCATGATTACTTTTTTTTTTTTTTTTTTTTTTTCTTACAACAGACCAACTTCATTGCTATATACGTTTATATAATATAACCATTTACTTTTATCGGGAGTTACCTAAAGTGAAAATAGGGTTAATGAGGACGCACTCAAGGAAGAGCAGGGGAGATATGGTGAGCTGCAGTTTTCCTCAGTTGGGAGGTAAACATAGGCATTGTTTTTATTTTGTTTTATCATGTTCTGTTGTTATTTGGGGGTTCTTTTAGGAGTAAAGGTATTGGGGAGTGCATCTCTGGATCTCAAATCTATCCCAGACAGTTCTTCAGCTTATTTTCACCCGTTTTACTATATATTTTAAGTGGAGGCCTTTCTTCAGGCCTCTGGGAAGTGGGGGCTGGGCTTGTGGTGCGGCGGGACCATGTGTTTCCCAAAACCTTACTGATAGATCTAGTAGACCATTGAACAGGACACAGGATGATAATTCAGATACAGGAGGGGCAAAATGTAAGACTTATTTCATGGAATGTTAAAAGTTGAACGGACCTTAGCTAAAGCGAGCTAGAATATTTGCACATCTGAAACTTTAAAATGGTGAGAGTTGCATTTTTACAAGGAAAGCACATTTAATGGTATACAGACCACATCAGATTTAAAAGAAACAGTGGGTTGGCCAAATTTTTCATTCAAATTTCAACTCCAGAATCACGTGCACAGCAATATATAATTCATAAAAAAAACACTGTCTTAACAAATGGCCACAAAAATTATATCTGACCCCATGGGCCGTTTTATTATCGTTTCAGGGTCCCTCTACACACACAACCCGTTCTATTGTTAACATATACGCACCCAAACGGGATTGATGAGAAATTCATAGAAAAAGTAATCTCGTCTATACCTGACCTAAACTCGCAGCTGCCTGATTTTGGGCGAGACTTTAAACTGTACAATTTTAACCCAATCCTTGGACCGTTCTAAACCCAAAATACCAAAAATCCCCCTCCAAAACAGCTTTCAAAACACTCGTCACGTTTATGAACCAAATTGATGTTTTGAAACCATGGCGCTTTCCGCTTCCCCTCAGTAGTATAAGTATTTCTCATTTTTTTTCACCATGTCCATCCATTGTATAGCAGAATCGATTATTTTTTCATTAGCAGCCTAATTAATCCCTTTGTCAAAAAATATAGAATATGCCACCATACAATTTGAATCCGACCATGCCCCATAATATTAAAAGTCTTTGTCTTCCCACTCAATTCTCTGACGGTCCCCATGGAGATTCGATAACCTCACTTACTGACAGCGAAGGATTCTTCCAGTCGATTTCAACAGCCATTGATAATTTCCTAGAAAATCCATAACAAGGATGGTGTCTCCCCTTCTTTGCTTTTGGCCCAGACTCTTTAAAGTGGTAATTAAGCGGGAGATATTATCTCTACAACATCCGGGTTAAATAAAAGCTAGGAAGCGTAGAACAAGAACCAACTCCACGTTCAATATTTGATATAGATCGCTCAATACTCTCTTCTCTCCCGATGCCGGAACTTTATAAAAAACCAAGCCTGGACTTTCAAGCCAAAAATATGAATTACTTGTGCTCTGAAAGACAGTAACGTATATTACTGAATCACGAGGCTTTGTCTACGAACATTGGCGAAAAGGCCGCGCAGACTGTTAGCTGCACTCAATTTAATAATGCTAAATCTTCCACCCAAACAGATTACACAAATACAAAAGAAAATGGGGAGCTTACTCAGAACCCCGCACGAAATCAAACAATACCTTCAAGGCATTTTACTTCCAAAACTCATATTACTTCCAAGAAGCACCCAGTGATGATATACCGTTATCGCACAACTTTTTCAAGACTTAG
This sequence comes from Seriola dumerili, assembly GCF_002260705.1. Classification (NCBI taxonomy): domain Eukaryota; kingdom Metazoa; phylum Chordata; class Actinopteri; order Carangiformes; family Carangidae; genus Seriola; species Seriola dumerili. The sequence goes on from NW_019174672.1 coordinate 217,581, forward strand.
AACGCCCCTGTTTGATCAATCTCGGCTCATAAAAGCAGAACTGAACTACCTTGTTCGCTGACAGGAAGTTTCAAATGCAATTTCGGCGACTGCAGGGCGGCAAGGCCCCCGGGCCCCCGATGGATAATCCAATTGAATTCTATACAAAAATTTTCGCCGACTGACGCCACTCTATTTTGGACATGTTTAATGATTCGCTGGGTATGGGGCCTTGCCGCAAACACTAACTGAGGCATCCATAACACTTATACCGAAGCCTGGGGAAAGGACAAGGACACAGTGTGGATCATAATCGGCCCATCTCGTTGTTAAAATAGCGATCATTAAAATTCTGGCCAAGGCTCTTTGCCCGTGCGCCGGAATTTTAACTGTGTGAGGTGATCTCTCCCCGATCAAACAGGTTTATGACTGGTCGCCACTCCTTCTCTAACATCCGGGAACCTTTCTCATGTCGTATATTCCCCTGCATCCGGGAGGTACAGATGTGGTGTCTCCCTGGATGCTAGAGAAGGTTTTGACAGAGGTGGAGTGGGCGTATATGTTATATTTGAATGATCTAGCGGCCTTTGGTTTTGTCCCCCTTTTACTGCCTGGATTAAACTTCTATACGCCCTCACCAAAGCATCAGTGGTTACAAACGGGAACGCGATCGGAATTTTTTCACTGTGAGAGGCGAACACCGTCAGGGAGTGCCATAATCCACTCTTGTTTTGCATCGCCATTGAGCTCTGTCCATCAGTTAAAATCTTCCCCCAGATATAAATGGAATATCTAGCATGGGGAGGAACACCGGTGGCTCTAATACGCCGATGACTTACTGTTGTCCTTGTGTCTGACCCGGTGCGGTGTGTTCTCCTTACTAGTTCAGCGTGTTTGCATAGGTTTGGTATCTTTCGGATATAAGACTAACCTACGAAAAGTGAGTGGCCTTTCCCGGTGAACAACCTAGCTTGCTTGCAATTCCACAAGTACCTGCCATTCCATCTGTCTAAATCTGGTTTTTAGATATCTAGTGGAATCAATATTACGCGGACACTTCTCTAAACTATTTCAAGAGAAAACTCAACTCCCCTCATTGATAAACTAAAAAACGACTTGCAAAATTGGTCAGGTCCATCTTAATCTCTCATTGCTGGAAGATCAACTGTTAAAAATGAACGTGTTACCCCGATTCCTCTATCTTTTCCAGTGTTCTCCTATATTTCCCCAAAATCCTTTTTTTCAGGTCCTTGATAAAACTATTATCATCATTCATTTGGGGGGGAAAGCCCTAGAATACAAAAAAGACTTCTGCAGCGACATCGATCCAGGGTGGATTGGGCTTGCCCAATTTGCTTCATAATCACTGGGCACCAATAATTCGAAAATCATATACCTGGGTTTCATTGCTGCCAAAGCTGTTCATGGTGTGAAATTGAAAATGAAGTCGTGCTATTGACATCGCTTCCGCCCTGGTTACTTCGAGCCTCCCCTGTCTACTCCACTTTATCTTCTAACCCTGTTGTTATAATACTTTACGAATTGGTCACATTTCGAAACCCACTTTGGTTAAACTGATTTTTCTCATTCTGGCCCCTATCTGTGATTAATCACCTCTTTGTGTCCCGCCTAGATTAAGACAACGCCTTTGCCCAGTGGAAAAAGACTAGGCTCTCCAAATTTAAAATCTCCTACAGCGAAGGGTGTCTTACTCTATCTTTAGTCATCTCTCTCAAAAATTTCAACCTCCCCACCTCAAGCCTTATTTCGACTATTTCCAGGTCCGACATTTCATCGCAAAATTTTAGATACAAACTTCCCGAGCGGCACCCCAACTTACTGTATGGACGACATCCTCCAAATTCCTCCAACTAAAAGGCTTCATTCAAGAATCTACTCCACATATCATTCTCTAGGAGACAACTCTCTTCAATAAGGATTAAGGTGAATGGGAGGAGGAGCTTGGGGATTGTAATACCTGGAGAATCCTGGGCTGATGGCCTCTGAAAGAGAGTCAATTGGAACTATTCATGTGCAGCGCTAGGGTAAATTCCACGTTTAAAGTCTTTGCACCACCCACACTCTCCAAATCTATGGCTGGCCAGATTTCATCCCGAGATGGATAAAGAATTGCAGCAGATGCAATTGCTGCCTCGGCAAACTCAAACACACATGTCTTCTGGTCATGTTCTCTCCTCTCAGACTACTGTGCAACAATCTTTCAGAACTCTTTCACCAAGCATTATCCCTAAATCTGCAACCTAAGCCCTACTCTGCCATCTTCGGTTATAGTTGCCAGCCGAACAGCAGACTATCTATAAGCATAAGGACGTTATAGCATTTGCAACTCTACTGCTCGTAGGAGGATTTATTTTGCACTGGAAAATCCTCCAGACCACTCCAATGCCTCCTATGGATGAGAGTTGACGTTATGCTTCATTTTAAGTCTTGAAAAGAGTCAAACACACACTGAGAGGTGTCGAAAAGGACCTCTTCTCTACTTCCACCTGGAGTCCAATTATGTCTTCATTAACAACTTGAACAACCCTTCCTGCAACACTCGTGAATCCATCGTTTACTAGGTCCTGCGGGACGGATGCATTGGTGTCGCTACGGCAAACGCAGCCTCTCACTTATTCTTAAGGCTTTACTTTCATAGTACTTTCAATTAGCTACCGCAACTTTTTTTTTTTTTTTTTTTTTTTTTTTTTTTTTTCTTTCTCTGCTTAATTACCTATACCTGTTGACTGATACCCTTATATATATCAATTTCATAACTTTTATTCATCTATTTCTTTACTCATTTCCTTAGATTAGGATGCACTCGATGTTGTAGGGTGGGGGGGTGGGTGGGGTGGACGTATTCGTTTGTATATGTGTTCTGTGAAAAAGGAAAAATATTACCTTTTTGTACAACTGTCTTCTTATACCTTGTCCTCAATAAAAAGATATTTGAAAAAAAAAAAAAAAATCACATGAAATATTAAGAATTAAGACGGAGTAGTAAATGATAAATAATAAAATGCTAAAAGAGAGGAGATGTTTGGAAGAGAATAAAACCAAAAATAAAAGTAGAAATAAATTAAAGTAAGAAAGTAAGAGAAATAGTAAGAAAATAATCAAAGAATAAAATACCAGTAAAAGAGCTTAAAATATATAAATAAATAGAAAGATAAATACATAAAATTCAATTAAACACCAGACTAAAAAGGTAGGTGTTGAGTTTGTCCAACAGTGTGGGGACAGATGTGTCACACAGGTGTGAGTCTATTTAAAAAACAATGACACCTGCACACACTGACTCCATGTCTCAACATATAACCAAATAAACCACGTTTAGATCCAAGTCAGATCCTCATCAGGTCAGAGTCCGTTCATATTTAAGATGAATTCGGAGGGAAACAGGAAAGGACCGAACTCAGACACTGACGCTGATTCAGAAGAACATCGTCTCAAATATCTCTGTGCTGCAGATTTCCTTCAGTGGAGGAAGAGACACAAACAGGAAACAGCCTCAGACCAAAGGCACACAATGTAAACAGACAGTCAGAGTGTCCATATACTTTAGGCCATATAATGTGCATAATGTATACACAGTGCACACATGGCTGCAGTACAGGTGAGGGAACAGTGAATCTCAGCGTGCAGGTGTGAACAGGCAGCGGAGAGAGAGAGAGGTCACGACCCCGTCCTCACTCAGCTGTTTCTCTTCATGTTTTCTGAAAACATCCGTTAATCTGCATCAAACACGAACCAAAACAGCTCCGAGCCCAGCTCTGTTCGGGTCGTCCTGCCTCACAGTCACAGCCGACCCTGAAAGGTTCAAAGGTCAAACACTAAACTCCTGCTTCACCTGATCCGGTTCTTCTGATCCAGTTATTCTGATACAGTTCTTCTGATCTGGTTCTTTTGATCTGGTTCTTCTGATCCGGTTAATCTGATCTGGTTAATCTGATCCAGTTCTTCTGATCCGGTTCTTCTGATACAGTTCTTCTGATCCGGTTCTTCTGATTCGGTTCTTCTGATCCGGTTCTTCTGATTCGGTTAATCTGATCCAGTTAATCTGATCCAGTTCTTCTGATTCGGTTAATCTGATACAGTTCTTCTGATTCGGTTAATCTGATACAGTTCTTCTGATCTGGTTCTTCTGATCCGGTTCTTCTGATCTGGTTCTTCTGATCCGGTTCACCTGATCCGGTTAATCTGATACAGTTCTTCTGATCCAGTTCTTCTGATTCGGTTAATCTGATTCGGTTAATCTGATACAGTTCTTCTGATCTGGTTCTTCTGATCCGGTTCTTCTGATCTGGTTCTTCTGATCTGGTTCTTCTAATCCGGTTCACCTGATCCAGCTTCATCTGTGATGTTTCAAAGGAGAGAGACGCTGACCGATGGATTATTTCATGTCTGGACTGGGAGCAGAGAGCTGGTGGATCTGATCTGTGGACCAGAGGTCTTCAGGTCTCAGCTCAGTGTCCCCTGAGGACAGACCTGTTGTGTGGAGCCTGATCAGTGATAACCACTGTGAACCTGCAGATAACACACTGACAAACAGCTGCTTCAACAGGGAGAAGAATCAGCAGAAAAACAAACACGAGAGCAGAAACAGAGAGTCTGACACCGTCTGATTAACCAGCGTCAGACTGTACAAACCTTACTGCCCCACATTAACCCGTCAGCTGAGACCCAAACAAACAGATCATGTGACCGTCCAGCTGCAGAGAGTTTTATAAGTTATTTACGTTTTAGAAACTAGATCTGAAACCTGATGAGACTGTTGGCTGTTATCATCCTGGCATCTCATATGTTTTAAATTTTCCTTGTGTATTATTTGTTATTACAACTTTATTGTTTGTTGTTTAAATTGTATTGTAAAGTCTTTTTGGACTCTCTGCTCATGAATTGTTTTTGTTCAGTTTTTTAAATGTACATTCAGGTCTCTGAGATTTCTGTGTCAGTGGGATTCAAGAAGAGGAAAAATCAATTTATAAAATATTAGACTACCAGCAGTAAAATGAAAATGAACTCTACGACAACCAGCTGCAACATTAAAGTTATACTAACACATACTGCACCAGTAATGATACTACATACAAATAATAATCATAATAACATTAAAGGTGCGGTTGTGCTGTAGAAGAAGCAGCAGAGGAGAAGATTGTCTGTAAGCAGCACTTTACTGCTGGTTGAAGTGGAGGCAGTTTAACATGTATCACATGATCATCTGGTTTATTTCATTTGAGTCAAATCTGAATCTGAAAGGAAAATAAACAGCTGTTTGAAATGTAAACAGAACAAGTATAGTGGAGAAAAGTACTCAAGCGAAGTACAAGTACTTCAAGTTTGTACTTTGATAATAAAATATTAAAGTGTTTATTATGGAACATGAACCAGCAGGAGTCTGTGGATCTGTGTATTTATCATCATATCACCGGTATGTTTCACTGCTCAGAAACATCCACCTGCCGCCCGCCCTCTCCCCGGCTCCTCCCCGGCTCTCTGAAGCTCCCTGCGCCGCCGTTGCTTGGCAATGGAGGCGGTGTCGGCGGCGCGGAGGTCCCCGGGGACCGCCGGTAAACAGCAAGAAATAGAAGCACACACACGCACAGGCACGCGCGCGCACACACGCACAGGCACACACACTGCTGCTCCTGCTGCTGCTGCTGCTGCTTTATGCGTAGGCTATAGTCAAGCTACCACAATAAGAGCTACCGTTTCCGGTCGGTGGTAAATAGTGTAAAAGGCTTTTAGACAAAATTTAATTGAATATTTAAGACTAATGACAAACAACAACAACAACAACAAGTTTTGTTTATTTTTCTTTTTTTTTATTTAGTGTTTATTGGTAAAAATGTAATCTTTATTTATCATTATCTCATCGTATCATATCGCATTGAATCTTATTGTATCTTATCTTATCCTAGTATGTAAATGTAAATTGATTAATTAAAATCATAGTTCAATGCTGGATGAATTAACTCACAGTGATATATGAATTTAATTTAAAAAAAAAAAAACTTTTTCCAATTAATAAATAACATGCGTGTAACCTCTATTCTGCATATTGAAATATTTAAAAAAATGAAAATGGAAAAAAATAAGTTAACAAACAGTTTGACTGTGTAGAAACTGTAATGTTCCCGTTGATGTTGCTACATGCTATTTGCATGTACTTTTAGTGTTGATATTTTTATCTTCTACCATATATACATGTCTATTTTTGGATTCTACACAACAGTCAGCTCAGCTTTGTTGCACAAACACACTTGACCAATTTTGTTTTTGATTCTAGTTTAGCGAAGTCCCGTCTAATCTTATTTTGAAGGTGACACAGCTTGACATCCGGTATCTTCCTCCTTCTCCTTCATGAGCTTGACGCGCCATCTTGTCCGCCCTGCCCGTCCTCAGCGAACTCTCTCCGGTTCTCTGTTCGCAAGTTTGGGCGTGTTCCGCTCCGGTTCCTCGCTTCATCATAAACGGACACTTCACCGTGAAAACGGGACGTTAACGTCTTCCGGTGGCTCGTCCTGTCCCCGGTTTGCAGCCGTTACTGTTGTTTCTAACAGTCCCCGGGAGAAGCTGACTTTCTAGCGGACCGGTAAACTCCGCTGACAGCGTCCATGCTGATCCCCACACAGGTGAGTGAAACCGGCGGGAATCATCAGGTTTGTCCGGTGGTTCCTGGTGTTTCGGTGCTTTACGTGAACTCTCTCCTCGGCACTAATGTGTCGTTGTGTCCGCTGTTTGTGCTCACTCGGTCCCACTCTTTCATTTACATCCTCCCGGCCCCTGGTGTTATCTGATAACTACCGTTTATCTGCACGGGAGCGGAAAGTAGCACTTGACGATCGGGTTACAGTGACCGGGTCTGAGAGTGGAAACGTTCAGTCAGGTCGTATTAACATTATGGTGTTTAATAGTGTTTTTAATGTCCCATAGTGCTGACACATAAAACCTGCAGGGCTCAGATATGTTGGTGTTTATTGTCTAATTTATTGGAGGACACGTTAATTAACTTTATTTATTTTTTAATCAGACTGAGTTTGGTGAAAAAAAGATGGAGGATCATATGAGAGTTTAAACCCACAGGTGATTCAGGCTTAATAATATGATGAATGTGTTGTTGAATTGTTACTGTATGTGTCTTCGTTGGATTGTAGTGTTGAATTTACACAATCAGGAGCTTTGATAACACAACTCAGTTATTGAACCAATGTAAACCAATGTTTACCAATATAATAACATCATAAGGGGATGTTTAGGTACACATATTAGATAGAAGTTTATAAGTAAGTTTTGTATAAATGTCAAAAGATACAAGGTCTGTATTGTTATTCATACACTCTTAAAACAAAGTAACCCAAGCTGGGATTTAAATTCTTTAATTAATATCAGTCAACTTCCGCTGCTACTGTTAAAATTGTATTAAAACTGTTATAAGATGATGGAACGATGAAACAAGCACATAATGTTCCAGCCCTTCTTTTATTGCTACAACTACAAAATATCAAGTTATCCATCAATTTGTATTGAAACTTCAATACAATTTTTATTTTACATTTCAAATTCATGTTTCTCATGGTCTTTCTTTTGGTAGCCTAAACTGCATAAAAATGGCGGACTGTGAAGAATGATGATTCTCAGCCCAATGTTAGGTCAAACCTACACAACCTATTGGGTTATTAAAATAACCCAGCATTTTTTAGTGAGGATGTTTCTCTGTTGGAAACTGAATGTACAGACTGAGACTGATGAAGAGGGATGTGATGGAAAATGTTGATAAATCTGTAGAAGTGAAGCTGGTTGTGATCGTCTGCAGCACTGAAGCTTTAACATGTTTTATTGAGTTGAGAGAAACTGACTTGTCTGGTTTGGGTGCAGCGTGTCGGTCTGTGAACACATGTGCTGGATTAAAAGAAAAGGGAAAGGCAGTGGTTGAATTTCACTTCACTGTCTCGTGTCCTAAACTCTGATGATTTTGCCTCCACACAGTCGATATGACAGCTCCACCTGTCTGCTCTTAAACCAATTATTTCTGATGGTGTGCACCTGCCTTAGCGGCTCAGCCTCCTGGAGTTGAACACAGTCTGGAAGCTGCTGCAGCATCTCGTCATGAAACTCGTACATTCACCAGGAGGAACGAGGAATATCTGAGCAGGAAGGGAAAGAAAGAAAGGGATTTTCAGCAGCTCCACATTTTCCTGAACTTTTCAGCAAACGTGTCTGAAGTTGTGTTTGTCAGGAGGGAGATCTCACTCGCTCGCTGTCTCTGGCTCTTGGGTGTTTATGTTTTCATTTCAGCTCATTTCACATCAGGCATGAATACAAGCCAGAAATGACTTCACAGGGTTTTCGGAAACAATTTCCTCAGTGGAGCAGCTCAGTGCTGCTGGTCTGTGAGGCCACATTTCTCTTTGTGCTGATGGACGACTGTGACGACTGACTGACCTGGTGCTGCAGCAACCAGCTGTTATCATCACTGATTAGTCTGCGCTTTGTTTTTGTGATTAATTGATTTCTTCTGTAAAAATGCCAGAAAAGTGTAAATTTACCTGTTTTAACACGACATCTTCAGACTGTTTGTTTCATCTGAACGTTTATCCAACATGAATTTTCCTGGAGTTCATCCTGTCAAATGAAGAGTAAAGGTCACATTGCATTAGAAATATATGTATATGTGTATATGGGCCAGTTCAGCCTTGATCATACATCAGTCCAGATGTGGACAGCTGCAGACTTGTACCTGCTTCTATACAAACAAACACATTAGAAAACATGATGGCGACAGTAAGAAGAAGAGTCAGTAAAATGAAACTTGTGAATATGTTGAGACACCTCTACGCTGTCTGATGAGACAGACTGATGAAGTCTGGGACGTCTGATTCTGATGGGGTGTTGAATTTAATCTCACAATCAGATCCAGGACCAGTTCAGACCGTGACATATTTCATCACATTTCAGTCTCTTGAAAGGCTTTACAACAATGACAGTACATATGTAGAGCGCAGTATAACAGACCACATGATTAAATGTTACACTGACTTTATGAACAGTTTCATCATGTTCACAATATTACAAGCTTTCATGTGCAGCAGCTCGGTGTCTGCAGAGACCGACTCTGTCCTGTGTCTGAATCACAGGTAAAGAAACGGCAGAGTGAGAGATGGATGAAAGGATGATTTCATCTTCACTAATTAACCATAACTAGGTAGAAGCATCGTGTGATTCAACTGTGAACATTCGATTTGTTTTTATTGGCTCTTTCTTGTCATCTGCTTTAGTGATGATCAGATCTTCCAACGATTACAAATGTTTGAGTTTCAACAGGAAATATATATATGAGAATATTCTTCTGTTTCTTATTCTGTTTCCTCACTTGGAGAAATAAAGTGCAATTGTATCAATGCACCTTATCATTGTGATGTTCTGTTGCACTCATGTGCACCCTGAATGACAGACACACAGAGAGGGCTGGTGACCCTCCAGGATTTGTCCCAGTACACCTGATGGTCAGTCCGACTGTGAAGGTGTTTGTGGCACCTGGTTGCTGAGTGTGTAGTACACAGTGAATATCAGTAGGTAATAAAAATCTATCCAACTTAATGTTAGTTAAATCTACCTTTCCTATCTGGTGTTTCAAATTAAAAGCCCTCTGTAGACTCATGTAATTGTGACTTCATGACATTGTAGCGGCAGTAAAGGGGAACACTGCAGTGTCCTGGTGAACGTGCAGTCGGTGTGCTGCGTGGTCTCAGATTTTGGACTGCATGCACACATTCACATTGAGGTCTGCATGGACCCATGTGGACTCTGGCAGAACCAGGAGAACACAGGAACCATGAACCCTGACAGCTCTGTTCGCTGGGCAGCAGTAGAGGAAGTTGTACCGATGTCTGGTTCTAAACCAGTTTAGTGGATTTTGAGACCAGTCCCTGACCTCTGTTTCCATCGCTGTTAGTTTGTAGTTTGTTCATTTTTATTCCTCCGAGTTGGCGACAGTCAGAGCGGCAGCCATTTTGTTTTTCAGGTTGTCCGTCCTTCTCATTCTCATGGACACGATATCTCAGCAACACCTTGATGGAACTTCTTCAAATTTGGCACAAACATTCACTAGGACTCAAGGGCAAAGTGATTAGATTTTGGGGGTCAAAGGGCACGGGCATGGTGACGTCACAAAATACAGTTATGGCCTTGTGAATGCCTTGACAGAACTTCTTAAAATTGGTAAAAACATTCATCTAGACTCAAGGACACCCTGATTAGAATTTGTGTGGTTCGTCTGCCCCTGGTTCAGCAGGATCAGCCTGAGTGTGAACACTGTGGGAACAGAGACTGAACTGGTGGTTTGGCAGCTCTGAAGCTGTGACACCACAAACAGCTGAGCAGGACTGGAGTTGGTCTGAATGGTTTCTGTGGTTGATCTTTGGACTGCTCCACGTATATATATATCCAGCTCTGGTGCCACGATATAGTTTATGGTTACACCTGTAGTGGAACCCTACAGGATAGAAGGTAATTATATCTAACATGTTATATCTAAGGAGGCGGGTCGGTGTTCAGCTGCTCTGACTGAGTTCACTGATCTCCTGTAGTCACAGTAAAATATCTGCGTACTGTTTCCTCCTGGCAGATCAGAGTTAGCTGAGGGTTGAGCCACAGGAGCCTCAGACAGATATCATACCCACCTGTCACACACTGAGGGGGGAGGAGGAGGAGGAGGAGGAGGAGGAGGAGGAGGAGGATTCATCTAGTGCTTCATCTCCTCTGTCAGAGAGAAGCTGAACGAGCTGCTCTGTGATCGCGCTGAATTATTTCTCTCCTCGCTGCTAAATATAGCCACTGTCCTGAGCACCACACACACACACACACACACACACACACACACACACACACACACACACACTGTACTTGTGAGGACCCTCAATGACATAATCCACCACCTAAACCTGATTCTGACTTTAAATCTGAAACCAAGTCTTAACCCATAAATTACCACTGTAAAAAAAACAAACACACACACACACAGTGACATACACATATAGTACACAACAGTACATGTCAGGCAAGTCTGCAGACACAAACATACCCTCACAAGTAAATACACAAATACATTTAAAGAGTATCATGTTAAACCATCTCCACTCTATGATTAAAAGCTAATATATATATATATATATATATATATTTATATGTTCATAAAAAAGATGTTGAAAAGGTTATAGTGTGTGTGTGTGTGTGTTTTTCCTCAGTCAGTTTTATTTGAATAATCCACACGAGTTATTTTCTTAGTAAATAATTTCAGCTGTAAATTAAATGTAGTGAGGTGTTGTCGTCAGGTAGAAACTCTCCGCTCTGCCTCGTTAGTCATCTACCTGCTGAATGAGATCTAAAGCTGCATCAGTAACTGTGGCTGAGCCTCAGCTGTGTTTACAGGATGCTGACACTCCCCCAAACTTCAGGGTCCTGTGAAGCTCCAGGCGGACTGTGAGTCAGCTGGGCTCTGCTGATGCAGCTGAAAACCACCACAGCACCAATAAGTCACCTGGAATAATGAGGGTCCTGATGTGCTTCGTTACGTGTCCTCAGAGCTGGGTGAGAGTGTCTGTGGTAAACATCTAGTGTTAAGAGCTACATCACCTCATCTTTGTGCTTCTATGATCCACATTTCTACATTTAAATGATTTGTTGGGCCGTGTTTATTAGAGGGCGGAGCAAAAGCGGTCACCTGACACACTCAAACCAGGTCTGTTACAGTTTGTGATCAAAGCCACAAACCGGTATGCACTGAGGTCTCGACTCCACACGCCCCTCCCAGGGAGTTAGGGGCGGAGTCAGACACTGCCAAGATGGCAACGGTGGAGCAGCTATCAACCTGTGGGTGACGTCACAGAGGCGACGTCCGTCTTTGTTTACAGTCTGTTGATCTTACTTTGACATATGAGTTCAGTCTGTTAAACAGCTAGCTTAGCTCGCTAACTGCAGCAGGTCTCTGGTCCAGGACCGGGGACTGGCTGCAGGGAGGGAGACAGGAAGCAGGCGGAGCTCGGGCAGAGGCTGAACTTTCTAATGAAAATACAGCAGCTCATGAATAAACAACATCACTGTCCAAACAAATACTCCACATGAACTAAGCAAAACATCTGAATGGTTGTGACAAGTTGAAACCAAAGCATTGTGGGTAAAGAGCAGCGGCGAACAGACAAACATTAGAGAGAATCATCACAACAGTTGAAGGATTCGAATCACGACTTCCAGTCAGGACTTTCAGAATAAAATCAGAGCAGAAACAGGATGCAGATCGTGGACACACTTGTCATGTGATCTTTAGGCCAGATCGCCCCTCCCCCTCCCTCCTCCCCCTGAGCCACCAGTGCTTAAATTAAAGCATTTTCCCAGCACATCTGGATCCAGCTGTTGTAGAAGAGAACAACTGTACACATGCACAGAGAGTTTAACGTACGAGGTTCACAGGGGCCCGACAGCTACTCTTTGCCCCGGGGCCCCCGGCAGCTCAATCCAACCCAGTAAACACTGTGGGGAGGGAATAGACTGTGGCACAAGACGGAGACAGGAAGGACAGGAGACATGTCCTGACATGAGCTTTGTGTTGTTCCTCTGTCACATCGTTGTGTATGTGGTTGATCTGATCACTGAGCACACGAACGCAGCAGACTGTGAGCTGTGGAGTCCTAATGGAAGTGAACCAGGTCTGATCCTGCTGAGGTTGAGCTCTGTGGTTGTTTCTCAGGCTACGTCAACACTGCTATGGACATGAAACTAATACATTTAATATCACGATTAGAGAGACCAAAATTATCAGTGTCATCACCGTCTTGTTAAAATGTGTTGAAAATGTTCAAAAAATATGAAAACTTTCACCAAGTTTTATAATGGAAACCGTAAGTAAATAATGAACAGCACTTTTTGTTTGCATATAAACACTTAGATAAAAAACCTGCTGATACCTGCTAATTATGGTGGCAAAAGGTTTTAGAAGGAAAAATGGTTGATGCCAGTTAAATTAACCACAGTAATTAACCACGGTAACCAACCATGGTTTAAGTGATAATTAAAATTTAAATGGTAAAACTCACCGTCTGGCATTTTTATCGTGATTTAGCGTGAAACTTGTAACTTTCATCTCTACGCTATTTCGTTTTCGTCTCCCGCCCACAGGACTCCAGAGTTTTCAAATACAGGAGACGGAGACTTTTGGAAACACTGTTTTATTTTGAAAACTCTGGGGTTGTGTTTTATTTTGAAGACTCTGGAGTTGTGTTTTTATTTTGAAAACTCTGAGGTTGTGATTTATTTTGAAGACTCTGGGGTGGTGTTTTATTTTGAAGACTCTGGGGTTGTGTTGTAGTCTGGACAGACAGAAAGTGAGACCTCTGTAAACAATGAGGTCACACTCACGGTCTCTCCTGATTGGCTGTCATCAGCCTGGACTACCAGTGGTGAAAACAACATGATAATGAATGACTGTGTCACTGACCTTGTTGTCTTTGCTAGCAGCTGTTGTTCACTTACATTCTCTGTTTTAATGCTACAACTGCAGAGGAGACAATCTACTTCCTGTTTACACCGGCTCGCACACGCTCAGTGTAGGTGATGGTCATGTGTGTATTTTCAGGTGCGTTCGTCTGGACAGAGTTTTAAAATAAAACGTAGCAGTGCCTCAGTGGCAGTGACCTTAAGGTGAAGCTTCACCTCCTGCTCCTCTCTGAGCCTCAGACCGAGGAGCTGCAGTGGTTTGTTTCCAGCAGAGAGGATCTACATATATATCACTTCTTTAAAGGAACCACAGTCGTGTGAGTCGCTCTCTCCTCAGTGGTTCAGTGTTAGGATTCAATTACCATAAGCACCTTTAATCTGAACACACGGCCTCTCGCAGAGGAAACTCCATCCCTCCTCCCACGCTAATGAGAAAAACCACACTCCAGCATCTTTTGCCCCACCCCCCCCCCCCCCACCCCCCTGTCACATCATGTGCAAAGGGCAGTTATTTATGGGACGGGACGCGTTAATAATACATTAAAAAGACACCTCTGCTTCCCGAAACACCACCACCTCTCCCCGAAGATCACCTGTCTGCACATGACCTTCTCTCTCTCTCTCTCTCTCTTCATCTTTCTCTCCTCTCTCATCTCTCTCGTCTCTGTCTCTCTGCTCTCCGTCTCTCTTCCTCCTGTCTCTCTCTCTCTTCTGTCTCTCTTCTGTCTCTCTCTCTTCTCTTGTCTTTCTCCTCTCTCTCCCTCCTCCTCTCTCTCTCTGTCTCTGTCCTCCTCTCTCCCTCTCTCTTCTTCCTCATCCCTCTCTCGCCCTGATGGGGAAGCCCTGTTGCTGATATGGATGTTTGTAACGACTTCCTCCAAAGAAACAGGAACTCCAGGGAAGCGACTGTGCGTCTGTTGGTCTTATGCTAAGGAGGCTGAGCTTCCACACAGAGCTGTGTGTGTGTGTGTGTGTGTTGGTGTGTGTGTGTGGTGTGTGTGTGTGTGTGTTGTGTGTGAGTGTGTGTGTGTGTGTGTCTGTGTGTGGGTGTGTGGTGTGTGTCGTGTGTGTGTGTGTGTGTGACATAAATCACAAAACAATAATTATTTATTATATCATGTTACAATGAGAGGCTCCTCGTCCTCCACGGAGGTTCAGGTCACATGCTGCTGATCCAGAGAGAAACTATGAACCATTTGTTTTGAAGTCAGTAATGGCTAAAAAGTGTTTTGTGAGGTCACACTGACGGCGTGACCTTTGACTTTCACCACCCAAAATCTAATGTGTTCATCCGTGAGTCCTGGTGAATGTTCGTACAAAAACCGTCAAAGGTGTTACTGAGATATCGTGTCCAGGAGAACGGTGAACTGATTTAAATTTTGGAGGTCAAAGGTCAAGGTGACTGTGACCCTACAAACCTAATCTTCCTTCTCAGGAAAGTGATGTCACACTGAATCAGATCAACATATTGTTCAGGTGTGATCTGAGGAGGAGGCACACACGTGTTCCTCTCACTGTCAGAAGTCTCTGTCTCAGTCTGAGTCTGTCTGTGTCAACAGCTGATGTTGGATGAGACGGACCTGGAACCAGGACCTGGACCAGGGGACCCAGGACCTGGACCAGGACCAGGACGCAGGATCTGGACGCAGGACCCTGGACCTGGACCTGGACCAGGACCAGGATCTGGACCTGGACCAGGACAGGACCAGGACTGGACCTGGACCTGGACCTGGACCAGGACCTGGACCAGGACCTGGACCTGGACCAGGACCAGGACCAGGATCTGGACC
>NW_019174672.1:232868-233709 GCF_002260705.1 Seriola dumerili
TCATCTCTACGCTATTTCGTTTTCGTCTCCCGCCCACAGGACTCCAGAGTTTTCAAATACAGGAGACGGAGACTTTTGGAAACACTGTTTTATTTTGAAAACTCTGGGGTTGTGTTTTATTTTGAAGACTCTGGAGTTGTGTTTTTATTTTGAAAACTCTGAGGTTGTGATTTATTTTGAAGACTCTGGGGTGGTGTTTTATTTTGAAGACTCTGGGGTTGTGTTGTAGTCTGGACAGACAGAAAGTGAGACCTCTGTAAACAATGAGGTCACACTCACGGTCTCTCCTGATTGGCTGTCATCAGCCTGGACTACCAGTGGTGAATACAACATGATAATGAATGACTGTGTCACTGACCTTGTTGTCTTTGCTAGCAGCTGTTGTTCACTTACATTCTCTGTTTTAATGCTACAACTGCAGAGGAGACAATCTACTTCCTGTTTACACCGGCTCGCACACGCTCAGTGTAGGTGATGGTCATGTGTGTATTTTCAGGTGCGTTCGTCTGGACAGAGTTTTAAAATAAAACGTAGCAGTGCCTCAGTGGCAGTGACCTTAAGGTGAAGCTTCACCTCCTGCTCCTCTCTGAGCCTCAGACCGAGGAGCTGCAGTGGTTTGTTTCCAGCAGAGAGGATCTACATATATATCACTTCTTTAAAGGAACCACAGTCGTGTGAGTCGCTCTCTCCTCAGTGGTTCAGTGTTAGGATTCAATTACCATAAGCACCTTTAATCTGAACACACGGCCTCTCGCAGAGGAAACTCCATCCCTCCTCCCACGCTAATGAGAAAAACCACACTCCAGCATCTTTTGCCCCACCCCCCCAATCCCCCAACCCC
>NW_019174672.1:233725-233967 GCF_002260705.1 Seriola dumerili
TCTCTCCCTCTCTCTCTCTCTCTCTCTCTCTCTGTCTCTGTCTCTCCCTCTCTCCCTCTCTCTCTCTCTCTCCCTCTCTCGCCCTGATGGGAACGCCCTGTTGCTGATGGATGTTTGTAACGACTTCCTCCAAAGAAACAGGACTCCAGGGAGCGACTGTGCGTCTGTTGGTCTTATGCTAATGGAGGCTGAGCTTCCACACAGAGCTGTGTGTGTGTGTGTGTGTGTGTGTGTGTGTGTGT
>NW_019174672.1:233992-261099 GCF_002260705.1 Seriola dumerili
TGTGTGTGTGTGTGTGTGTGTAATAAATCACAAAACAATAATTATTTATTATATCATGTTACAATGAGAGGCTCCTCGTCCTCCACGGAGGTTCAGGTCACATGCTGCTGATCCAGAGAGAAACTATGAACCATTTGTTTGAAGTCAGTAATGGCTAAAAAGTGTTTTGTGAGGGCACACTGACCGTGACCTTTGACCTTTCACCACCAAAATCTAATGTGTTCATCCGTGAGTCCTGGTGAATGTTCGTACAAAAACCGTCAAGGTGTTACTGAGATATCGTGTCCAGGAGAACGGTGAACTGATTAAATTTTGGAGGTCAAAGGTCAAGGTGACTGTGACCTCACAAACCTAATCTTCCTTCTCAGGAAGTGATGTCACACTGAATCAGATCAACATATTGTTCAGGTGTGATCTGAGGAGGAGGCACACACGTGTTCCTCTCACCTGTCAGAGTCTCTGTCTCAGTCTGAGTCTGTCTGTGTCAACAGCTGATGTTGGATGAGACGGACCAGGACCAGGACCAGGATCTGGACCAGGTCCTGGTCCTGGACCAGGACCTGGACCAGGACCAGGACCAGGACCTGGACCTGGACCAGGACCAGGACCTGGACCTGGACCTGGACCTGGACCTCCTGGACCTGGACGTACAGTGCCAGGATCTGGACCAGGATCTGGACCTGGACCAGGACCTGGACCAGGACCAGGACCTGGACCTGGACCTGGACGTACAGTGTGTTCATGTATCATGAAGCTGGATTATAGAGTTAATTTACCCAAGAGAAAATAAACCACAGAAGAAGAAGCAGATAAAAAAAGGGGAGTGGCCTGTCAGTAAAGTCGACAGTCCGACTCGTCTCGCTGTCATTGGTCACTGATTCTTCAGAGTTCAGCGGGAGGCCGAGGGCGGCGTCTCTGAGGATCACGAGGGAAAAGGGTGAAAATGAGTCGGAGCCCGTCCCTCAGCGTCCCTGTAATGAAGGTGACCTGAACACGGACTGATTAACGTCACGCTTCTCTTTACAGACTGTGCTTTTCACTAATGGACGTGATTGTGTTTCAGTTTGGTTGAAATTGCTTCCAAAGGTTTTCTCTGAAACCAGCAGCAAATTAATTAACGCAGTAACTTGGATAATTAGCTTCCCTGGGTTTTTCTGAAAGCATTTTGGTGGCTGGAGTTTCCACATCAGTTGGTGTTAATTTGTTGGCTGGAATGAGCTTCATCTACATGTGAAATTAGCTTCCACTTCCTGCTTGTGTCTCTCCTTGTTGTCATGACATCATGATGAAAGATGCAGCGGTCAGTCGTCTGTAGGTCAGAGCAGAAAGAGTCTGAACCAGGATCAGTCTGCGGTTACTCTACATGTTTATCACATGATCGGACTGTTGGTCCGTCTCTTAACCCCTCCCTCCTCTGTCTGTGGCTCTCGGCTCATTGGTTCCTACTGAAGATGTAAAGCTGTGAAAACTTCTCATGCATATAAAGTTTCATCACTAGTTTCTACCAAACAGGAGGACATGGTGTATTTGTTTGGGACTATTTTCAGCAGCGGATGAATCCATGTCCAGTGCTGTAGTGAGTGTTTGTGGCAGCAGGACTGAGTCAGTCTGCACAACATGTTGACAATATGAAACTATAGAAACCTGTCAGATTCATTGATTATTTATTGTTTATTTAAAGGAAACCAGACACGTCACACTGCAGGAAGCTAACAGTGGTTACAACGTTAACATTCAATCTA
The DNA here is from genome assembly GCF_002260705.1 of Seriola dumerili. Classification (NCBI taxonomy): domain Eukaryota; kingdom Metazoa; phylum Chordata; class Actinopteri; order Carangiformes; family Carangidae; genus Seriola; species Seriola dumerili. The sequence goes on from NW_019174672.1 coordinate 235,735, forward strand.
ATGATAGAATCACATAAAATCTCTACATGAGAAAATATTCAATCTCATCACGTCATTAATCCAACACTGAAGAGAAGTCGTTCAGTTATAATCCGTGTTTACATCAACGATGTGATTGATCATCTGCTCTTTTTACATTATAAAGTGCTGCGTAAATACAGGTGGTTATTAATATTATTATTATTATTGATAATAAAATAAAAAGATAAAACATTAAAAGATGAACCTTCCCCCGGAGAGGAAAGTCAAATTGACACAGCAACAAAAATATAATAGAGAAAATAAGAATAGAAAGAGAATGTAGAATAAATATTATAAACCATACAAAGCATGTATTTCTGTACATGTGCAAATGAAACAATAGATATAAATATAAAAATATACATGTTTATGTAAGTGATCATGAGAACTGGCCAAACTCCATCTGCTGAGGAGAATCATGTGATATGATCAAAAGCCCCCCCCCCCCGTTCAGTCCCTGGACGCAGGTTTCTAATCTTTAATGAATCGTCTGATTTGAAATATTCTGTAAGTCCGGCAGATGATTGGAAGCTCAGAAATATGAAAGGACCATAAACATAATCAGAATATAATCTGTAAATCCGATGAGTTGATAAGCCACCTCCTCCGCCACAATAAAGGGGCGGTATCCCCTCACCGTGAGCTAATACATTAATCCCCATCATTCCCTGATGACGCTCTAATCTTATGGGACAATGTAAACTCTGTTTGTCTGTGAACGCATCGTTTGCTGAGTGGATGAAGAAGTCTGAGCAAACACATTAAAGAAACATCAGAGATGAAACAACCAGCAGCTGGTCTCATTAACACAGTTTAACACCTTTAACACTGATGATGAGACACTTACATTCACCAGCGGTAGATGAACAGAGTCCGACTCCGTTAATCTAAAGCAGCCACTTGATCCAGATCCTGAAGCTCCTGGTTCAAAGATATTAGTGGAAGTTATTGATCTGATATGAATGAAAATCTCCTGAAGCTGACCTGAGATCAGCTGACGGTTTATTACAGAAGACTGTAGAGTGGTGTGACAGAGTGGAGCTTCTTCCTTCATAAATGATCTTTGGTTAAGTTCAGACTGTGTGTTAAAGCTCCTCCAGTGTAAAGGTGTGTGTCCATGTGTAGTGTGATTATAGATCAGCTCTAGCTTCTATATTAATACTGAAAGTATCAAAGCCTCAGTCCACAGAGAAATGCACACAGCCTGTATTCAGAAACTGAGCCTTAAAACCAGCCGTCAGGACTTCTGGAACTTTGTGATGTCACAACAAAGCAGTCTGTCTGTGTGTGTGTGTCTGTGTGTGTGTGTGTGTGTGTGTGTGTGTGTGTGTGTGTGTGTGTGTGTGTGTGTGTGTGTGTTAGCATAGTGGACCATTAGATCAGAGCTCAGTGGACAAACAGAAGTGTATTGTGATGAATGAGTCTGTAATTTCCTCTGACCCTGTTTGAACAACCTCTCCTTCTCCTCCTCCTCCTCTCTTCTTCCTCCTCCTCTCCTCTTCCTCTCCTCTTCCTCCTCTCCTCCTACTCCTCTTTCTCCTCCTTCTTCCTTCCTCTTTCTCTCCCCTATCCTCCCTCTCTTCCTCCTCTCCTCCTCCTTTCTCTCTCCCTCCTCCTCCTCTCTCTCTCTTTCTTCCTCCTTCCTCTCTACTCTTCCTCCTCCTCCTCTCTCTCCTCCTCTCCTCTCTCTTCCTCTACCATCTGCCCTCCCCCTCTCTCCCTCGCTGCGGCGGCTCCCTTCTTACCTCCTCTCTGGTCCTACTTCCCCTCCTGCCCGTTCCTCCTCTTACTCTTCTTCTACTCCTCCTCCCTTCCTTCCCTCTCCTCCTCTTCCTCCTCCTCTTCTGTCTCTCCTCTTCCTCTCTTCCCTCCTCTCCTCCTGCCTCCTCTCCTTCCTCTTTCCTCTTCCTTCCTCCTCCTCTTCCTCTCTTCCTCCTCTCTCCTCTTCTTCCTCCTTCTCCTCCTCTTCCTCTTTCCTCTTCCTCCTTCCTTCTGCTCCTCCTCCTCCCTTCTCCTACCTCTTTCCTCCTCTCCTCCTCTCCTCTCTCTCCTCCTTTCCTCCCTCCCTCTCTCCTCTCTTCCTTTCCTCCTTCCTCCTCTCTCTCCTCCTCCTCCTCTTCCTCCTCCTCCTCTTCCTCCTCCTCTCTCTCCTCACTCTTTCCTCCTCTCTCTTACTCTCCTCCTCCCTTCCTCCTCCTCTCCTCCTCCTTTTCCTCTCCTCTACCTCCCTCCTCCTTTCTTCTCCTCCTCCCTCCTCCTCCTCTTCTTCCTCCTCCTCCTGCCTCCTCTTCCTCCTCCTCTCTCTTCCCTCCTCCTTCTCCTTCCTCCTCCTGCTCTTCCTCCTCCTCCTCCTCCCCCTCCTCCTCCTCCTCCTCCTCCTCCTCCTCCTCCTCCTCCTCTTCCTCCTCCTTCTCCTCACCTTCCTCTTCCTCTTCCTCCTCCTCCTCCTCCTCCTCCTCCTCCTCACCTTCCCTCCTGTGGCCTAGATGTGTGAGATCAGCTGTGATCCTCTCTGACGTTTCTGGGTCCAAATGTTTGAGTTGTGTTTTGTGCGACTTGGCTGAATATTCAGAGTGTGTGTGTGTGTGTGTGTGTGTGTGTGTGTGTGTGTGTGTGTGTGTGTGTGTGCGCGCACACTCCCAGCTGACTCAGTGTGTTATGAGAGTGTGATCGCTGCAGTCACAATATTGATACAGCTCAACACACTGAAGCCGTTCAATATCACCAACCGTTTCCTATTTCAGAGTGTTGATGAGGCAGGAGGGGGGTGTGTGTGTGTGTGTGTGTGTGTGTGTGGTTATCAGACGACACAGACACATATTGATCTCTCAGTGATTCTCCATCTGTCATGTTAATCCAGGCTCCAGCTGATCAAAGAGTCTCAGCTGAGACTCAGAGGTCAAAGGTCACCAGGAGATATGTTTGAAACCTCATCCTGCAGCTGACGTCCCACACAGCTCCACACATGCCCCTCCTCTTTCACCATATTTGGATTAACTGGGAATTAGGGGGCGGAGCCAGACACTGCCAAGATGGCGACGGTGGAGCAGCTCATTCTGAATTTCAGAAACCTGTGGTCCATTTTTACTTACAGCCTGTGGGCTGTGGTTCAGGAGGTAGAGCGGGTCGTCCACTAATCAGAAGGTTGGTGGTTCGATTCCCGGCTCCTCCAGTCTGCATGTTCCTCTGATGGTCGTTGTTCCTCCGTGTCGGCCACAGTCAGAGCGGCAGCCATTTTCTTTTCAGGTCGTCCGTCTGTCTCATTGTCATGGACTCGATATCTCAGTAACACCTTGACTGAACTTCTTCAAATGTGGCTCAAACATTCACTAGGACTCAAGGATGAACTGATTAGATTTTGGGGGTCAAAGGTCAAAGTTACCTCACACCTTACAGATCAAATTGATTAGTGGAGGAAATATAGTTTTAAATTGATAAACCTGGTTTATAGTTATTGTAGGAAGGTTGTGCAGCGGCTCACAGTGATGCGTCTTGTATGTTGATGAGATGTGACTGTACTAAAACACACTGAGCTTATTTTAGTATGGATGCAGTGGGGAATGAGAGCAGAGAACATATGGATCTAAAAATATCTCCACTCAGCAGCTCGACTCCAGCTGATCCACTCTGAACAACAGTCCCATGTTAGTGAAGGTGAAACCGACGGCAGCTGTTGGTTCAACAACAATAACGTCTGATGACCAACAAACTGACATTTAACTGCTGCGACGCCTCAAACTAAAGTCGAGCAGCAGAAACGACAGGGAGACGTTCAGAGCACATGTTCAGTCCGAGCAGAAACCTCCACTGTTGTAATAAAGTAAATAACAAACTGTTGTAATGAACTGAGTCAAAGCAGAACCACTGGTGCTTTTATTCTGAAGGACCAAGCTTGTCTCAGGCAGGAAGTGCTAATGTAGTTACTGTGAACTTAAAACTTCTGGTCAACAGATGGTCGGACAACAACACTTAGCAGTTAGCTGTTAGCTGTTAGCGCGAAGTTAAACTGTCAGCGGTGCCATTAAACATGAGGATTGATTCACTGTGAGCGCCGATGCTAACAGGCTAACCAGCTAGCTCCCAGACTAATTGTTAGCTTCGAGTTAACTTTAGAGTGAACCAATCAAGTTATATTTCCACACCTGCAGGAACCAGGGACACAATGAAACTGATTTAAAGCATTAAGAAATCAAGTTGGAATCACAGTTGAGAATCTGGTACCTGGACATGATTCAGTCACTTCAACACGGTCGCCCTGGTAACTGATCAATAATGTGTTGGATTAATGTGAATACTTTCAGCAGTCTAATGTGAATGAATGCTTTGGTTTGACGAGCCGTGAACCGGTACATGTGAAGGTTTGATTTAGTTGATGAATTATTGATGAATGAGTGAACGGGACAAAGAGCCGCTGGCTGAACGGAGTAGACGGTGTGATAGTGCAGCTGCAGAGAGAGGCTGCAGGAGCTTTGTATTTGCTGCACGTCGTGTCAGACAGGAGCTTCTGCAGCACCTTGAGTTTGTGCTGTTGTTTGCCCTTGAGTGCTGAATCATCAGAAGTCAGCAGCACATTCACAGGTGGAGCAGAGAAATGACTCTGGGCTGTTTTCACAGCAGATTGTTTTTGTTTTTTTCCCGCTCTGTGTTCTCCCCTGGGAAACGCAGCCTGCATTACTCGTTAGTGTCAAATAATGTTGTCTGACTTAATGGGGTCTTTTTAAAGAGGCTGTTTCTTAAAGATCTGAAGCAGAGAGCGGGAACCTGATGACGTGAACGAGGCGATCTGCAAACTTTGAGACGCCTGTAATCTCCAGACTGAGCCACACTGTGGTCGTCAGTCACCCCGAGTTTATCACCTGGTGGAGACGTTTCCACGCTTGGCCTCTCCACGTACAGGCTCCTCCCCCTCAGAGTCCGGACTGGTCGCCACTGATCTGCTGAATCAGTTTTTATTCCTGCGCGTCGGCGACAGTCAGAGCTGGAGGCCATTTTGTTTTCGGGTCGTACCATTGTCGTGGACACGATATCTCAGTAACGCCTTGAGGAAACTTCTTCAGATTTGTTAACAATATTCACCTAGACTCAAGGACAAACTGATTATGGTGGTGGCCAAAGGTCAAAGGTCAAGGTCACTGTGACCTCAGAAAACACTTTTTAGATCTTAAAACCTCAACTTTTAGTGAAAAAAAGTTAGGTGTAGTCCAGATTGAACAACACAGCGGTAAAGAGCGAGAACAGCTGGTGATGCAGAGCGACCTCTGAAGGACGCAGCTCCTGAGACACAGCTACAGTGTCATCACTCCATCATCATCCAGACGGAGAGACCGTGACTCTTTCCTGGAGCTTGACTCGTTGGAGGAGGAAAAAACCACGAGGCGGGAAATTCTAGTTCAACCATTTTTCCAAAGTGTTCTTCCTTCAGAATCTTTTCATGTGGCATCAAAAGAAAAAAGGATCATGGCAGCACTGATTCAAACTGCAGCACAGAGAGAGGGCAAAATGAGGATTTGTGTCCCACTTTCTTATCGAGTGCTGAGTTTTCAATGGCAACAAAAGCAGATCCTGTTAAACCAACAGAGCAGTGATAACAGAAGATGTCGCCTCCTTCACTTCAATGAAAAATCCATCATGACTCGTCCCACAGCGACACAAAAGCTGCTCTGACGCTTCTCTGAGACCCGGTTCGGCTGCGAACGGAGGCTCATCCTGCAACAAAGGAGCCGAGAGTCGGATTCACGGCTGATCGTCGCTGCCGGGTCCGACTCAGGAGACGAGCTTCACGTCAGGCCCGGCGCTCTGCTGTGAAGTGACACGTCTGTCAGACTCTCAGCTCCGTGTGGTCCAAGGCTTCCCAACCGTGGAATTATACATCAATAAATAAATACGGCCATGACATAAATCCTGAAATAAACGAGGTAATAAATGTAGAAATATATGAATAGATGTAAATATAAATATATAAGTGAGTCAATAAATAAACAAATAAATCGATGAATAAATTGCTTTTTATTTTAGGAATTACCTTTTTATTTATTTCTGAAAACTTTTATAAATCTACATTTATTTATTTCAGGGGACTTTTATTTTATAATTCCACATTTATTTCCCAGCTTTTTATTTCCATCTGTCATATTCTAATGAGGGGGCGTGGCTATCTCACAGATTCAGACCAGAGCAACAGCACCAGAACAGTGTGAATCACACACAGAGAATAAAATCCCTCTGGAATAAATAAAAAGCAATTAAATTTATTCATTTATAAAGCTATGTATTTATTTATCAACTCACTTATATATTTATATTTACATCTATTTATTTATTTCTACATTTATTACCTAATTTATTTATTTCATATTGATTTAGGTGACACACGTTCTGTGGAGTGGATTCATCCAGTCGTCGTTTATCAGCTGTTCAGAACATCAGTGTCTCCTCACAGGAACATCTGTATTCAGTGATATTTAAAGAAACAAACTTTAATCATTACAAAGACAGAAACTCACAGTTTATAACAGAGATACTGACTGTCACACAGACGTGTCCTACATTCAAATGATGGATGTTATGATGATATTTATGGATGCAGCTCAGTGTCAGTGGTTACACAGCTTTAAAACACACAACACCTTTATTACTGAAATAAAACTCTCACTGTGTTTCCTCTGCAGCAGCTAAACTACAGTTTTATCTCCACGGCTTCACTGCTACTGGGGGGCATGAGGCGAGAGAGAGAGAGAGAAGAGACAGAGAGACAGACAGACAGACAGACAGACAGACAGACAGAGAGAGAGACAGAGAGACAGACAGAGAGAGAGAGAGACAGACAGACAGACAGACAGAGAGGAGGCAGAGACAGGACAGAGAGAGAAAGGAGCAGCAGAGACAGAAGACAGGACAGAGAGAGAGGACAGAAGAGAGAGAGAGACAAACACAGAGAGAGGGACAGACACAGAGAGAAGACAGCACAGAGAGAGAGAGACAGACAGAGAGAGAGACAGACAGACACAGAGACAGAGAGAGAGACAGACAGAGAGAGAGAGACAGACAGACAGAGAGAGAGAGACAGACAGAGAGAGAGACAGACAGAGAGAGAGAGACAGACAGAGAGAGAGACAGACAGAGAGAGAGAGACAGGGGTTCAGACTTTAAACAGAAGAAGAAAAGTTTCCTCTCCGTCTGTGATCAACTGACTGACAGACGTGTCTGGCGTCTTCACAGCTACGATGCTAACGTGGCTAAAAACAGCTCTGTGTTATTTTGGTAGAGGGAGCGTCAGTGTTGAAGCTCAGAGTGAAGTTATCAATGAGCTGCTGGATCAATCAGCTGAGCTATCATTGGTGCAGCTGTCAGGTCCTGGGGGGTCAGAGTCACTCACTACAGGGTGAGGGGGGGGGGGTCAGAGGTCAGCGTGGTCAGCTGATGTAGTGACGGATGAGTGTCTGTTTTCAGCCACTGGAACTGAAACTGTTTCAGACACATTTGTGCGAAAGTTTGTCATAATTGCTGTGAAGTCTAGAAGGCTAAAATGTGTTTTCTGAGGTCACTGTGACCTTGATCTTTGACCCTTGACCTTTAGCCAAGTCTAATCAGTTCATCACTGACTCCAGGTGAATGTTTCTGCCAAATCTGAAGAAGTTGCTTCAAGGTGTTACTGAGACATCGTGTCGACGAGAATGAGACGGACGACCTGAAAACAAAATGGCGAGTGGATCCTTCGTGGCCCAACCCTATCCCAAGATGCATTGCGCGCCAGTGATGAATGACTTTTCAAACAGAGAATATGGCAAAAAAAAGACCATGTCATTTCGGGTCACCCGTCATAGTCCCTGTGGTCTCCGCAGGCGGCGTCCTCTGAGGGTTGCGGTCCTGAACGAGGACGCAGCTTCAGTTGTTTCCTGTTTCTGCTGAGGTGTCGAGAATCGTGGAATTTGATTGGTCTTTGTACCGACCAGATTTCTGTGTAGTGACGTCGTGTTTTTTAATATGCTGCTGTACTGTCAGTGTGTGTGTGTGTGTGTGTGTTTACTGTTAAAGAAACACAGAGCTTCCTGCTGACCAAACACTCCTAGCTCCCATGAGGTCGAGCAGGAACATCTGTTTCTCTGGAGTGTGCTCAAACAGCTTCTCTCAGCAGGTGTGACTCTGCAGCAGCTCACACACACACACACACACACACACACACACACACACACACACACACACACACACACACACACACACACAAACACACACACACACACACACGTTGAGGCTGCAGTGAGGATAAATGATGAGGCGTTGGTCCATTGAGGCTCCCATACTTCACTCAGGTATTTTCAGCTGTACTTTCATCTGACAGCTGGAGTCTCTTCACTATGTGAAGAGTTTATTAATATGATGCAGATTAAACTCCAAGGACCAAACAGGATGCGAGGAAATGATTGGCTGATTGATCGATTAACTGATTGACAGACAATTTATCTGTTTGGTTTGTTTAAAGGTGTTGATCCATCAGAAGATATAAAAACCATCTCAGTGTAGTTTTACATCTCCTCTCTCAGGCTTCTCTCTGCAGCTCTAGTAACAACAGGTCGGTGAGCCAATCAGAAGAGAGGAGGCTCTGAGCCTCTCTTCTGATTGGCTGACTGTTTTCTGAGTGATCCAATAAAAATAAAGCAGATTTCAGGTAAAAACACTCAGAGAAACCAAATCCTGCAAGGTTTGGATGGTGGGTCCAGGTGGGCGGGGCTTGATTTTTTCTTTGATAATAAACTGAATCTCGTTTGAAGAATTCTTTGAAATTGAAGGTGTTTCACAGGTAAACGAGCTGGTCATTAAGCGTGTTCATTAAGCGTTAAACTATGAAAGACACATTTTCCATGGCTCATCGTGTGTTTAGTCTCTAATATTTAATGTTTCATCACTGAACTGTTGTAATAAAACAAACGAGGCTTGTCTCCTGCCGTGGTGAGGTCGACAGCGAGCTGTAGGAGTAACACTGATCTGTGTGAGTCACTGAAAACAGGTGTATTCATTAATATTCAATAACTTCACTCTTATTCACTGTGGTGTCACAACAATCATGTCAAGCTCCTGCTGGTTACACTACAACACGTAATTAAATTACAGGAGCCCCCTAGTGGTAGATAAAGATATCTACGTCCTTCCTCAGCTTCCACATTAATGTGTAAAGAATGAGATTTATTTTCCCTCCTCAGCTGTCACATGTTGGTATATATGTCACCCCCCCTCTCTCTTGCCCCCCCCCTCAGGGCCAGGTCTGGGATGAGCCTGGGGGAGTGTAGTGTCAGCAGGAGGCTGCTGTCTGCTGCCATGAAGCCGCCCTGCTCTGTCTACTGCTGCCTGTGGTTCCTCCTGCTGCTGGGAGCTGGATCTCTGCTGCTGCTGGTCCACCTGCAGGACCTGACCGACACCGTCCAACAGCAGACCCCAGGTGAGTGTCGCTGAGGGGGTCTTCTTCTTCTCCTCCTTCTTCTTCCTTCTTTTTCTTCTTCTTCCTTTTACAGCACACCACTCAGCTGTTACTGCCCCCTGCAGGCTGAAGAGTGTGTCACATGCTCTGCCCTCACTGGGTCTGTAGTTGTGTAGTTGTGTAGTTGTGTGCTGAACCCCCCCCCCATGTGGTTGAGTGTGTTGTTGTGGTGAGATCAGTAACTACAGTGTGTTGTTGTTCATGTGGAAACAGTCAGTTTCCCCCTTCATAACATTAGCAGATCTGAAATGTAAAGTGGATCCAGAATAACTGATCTGAGACCAGAGACGAGGATCAGCTCAGACAGGAAGTGACCGAGGAGACACTGAGACACATCATCTGTTCATGTGGGTCCAGCTGGTCAGTTTCCTCTGGTCGGGTTTCTCTTCTGACCTCAAGTGACCCCTGTGCTGGGGGGTGGGAGCTTCGTCATCTGATACTTGAATGTGAGCGATGAGTCAGCAGACGCTTCACCACATCGCTGCCGTTCACTCCTCTGATCGTTTTCTGCATTTATTGCTTAATAAAAGAAATAATAGATCAATAATTATCACTCATAATAATAATATTAAAATGATAATCATCACAGTCTCTCGTTATCTTTAGATTCTTGTTTTTTTTGGGGCTTTTTGTGCCTTTAATGGACAGGACAGTAGAGAGGCAGAGGGGGGGGGGATGACACGCAGGAAAGGTCCGTCTGAAGCGGGAGTCGAACCGGGGGCTGACTGCAGCGAGGACTGTGGCCTCTATATATGGGGCGCCTGCATAACCCACTGCGCTACGCAACACCCCTAGATTCTTGTTTTTAATATTTCAAAATCATGATTTGTGGCAAATCAATAAATATAAAAACTGATAGTTATAATTATTGTTTAAAATTATATTATTATTATTATTATTTTTATTTATTCTTATTTTATTTTTAATTATAGGAGAAAGTGGAGCTGCATGTGTTCCATAGAGTCACAGGATTACTATAATATTTATATAATATATATATATATATTATATAATATATATTAACAGGACCCCCCCCCCCCCCCCCGGTGCTTCTGTGGGTGGATCCAGTGTGTTTGGTTCTGGATCTATTGATCTCTATCGATCAGGTGTATCATTGATCAGATCATGTTCTCAGCCTGTCGTCCAATCACAGGCTCAGATTCGAGACGTCTCCTCCCTCATTGATCTGCAGCTGGTCAGCTGTTGTTCCCTCATCAGTGATCAGGTATCAGTAAACCTGATTGATCACAGTCAGATCACAAACAGCCGTGATCGTTTCCCGCCTGTTTCTGGTGATTGTTCTTTGATTCAGCCTCACAGCAGCAGTTTGTCTCACTGTGGCCTCTACTAAGTTTTATTTATTATTATTGACTCATAAGAATGTGACATCACACTGTTGACGTCAGACAGCTCAGTCTCTGTCTCGGCTGACGGGCTTTCAGCCGCATGACATGGCTTTCTTTAGAGGTGAATCTGTGGTCGAGAGCTCCAGAGTAAGACGAGAGAATTAAAGAACGTCAGGGAAGTTTGTGTGTCCTCATTGGCTCCCATGTGTGGGGATTATACAGCAGAGGTATGAACAGGTACATCAGTTACCATGGCAACCATCAATTCAGCGAGATGCAGCACTAACATGTGGCTTAAAAAATTATCTACGACTTTAATTCACACAAACGCCTCATATCTAACCCTCACTTACTGTTCAGGTCAACTTTGACCCCTCTGACATTTGGCAGCAGTAAAAATACCATAAATGTCTTTTAGCCTGAAATGTTATGACTTTTCCTAAAGTGACCCAGAATTCACCAAAATAAAAATATTATAATATTTCATACTTTTGTTCAGCTGCTGTGAATGTTTGTACATTGAGGCTGTTCAGGTCAAATCTGACCGTATCTATTGAAGTGGATTGTAGATCCACAGATATTAGATCTGTGCGTCAGATGAAGGAACATGGAACATAAATGTACTTTATAAATTTATTTATAAAGTACATTTATAACAACAGCTGTTGACCAAAGTGCTGTACAATCAATAACATAAAAACAACACAGCAAGAACACAAACTGGTGCAAACAGACAGAAATGACAACTCTCACACTGAGTCAAAGGCCAAAGAATAAAAATGTGTTTTAAGACGTGATTTAAAAACAGGCAGTGAGCGGGACAGTCTGACATGTAGAGGCAGCTTGTTCCAGAGTTTGGGAGCTGCAACTGAAAAAGCCCGGTCTCCCCTGAGCTTTAGTCTGGATCTGGGCACAACTAAAAGCGACCTGTCAGCAGACCTGAGAGTGCGTAGAGGTACATGTGCCACTAAAAGATCCGACAGGTAAAATGGAGCTAGCTCATGTAATGATTTATAAACGAAAGTTAAAATTTTAAAATCAATCCTAAAACGTACAGGGAGCCAGTGAAGGGAGGCCGGCCCGGGGGAACTGCTCGCCTGTTCCTGTTAAAAGACGAGCTGCTGCATTTTGGACCAACTGTAGTCGTGAGAGGGAGTTCTGGTTAACACCAACATAAAGAGCATTACAGAGGTCAAGGCGGGAAGAAATAAAAGCAATGATGACTCTTTCAAAATCATTAAAAGACAGGCAGGACTTGACCTTTGATAAAAGCTTCAGTTGGAAAAAGCTAGATTTCACAACTGAATTGATGTTTGTCCAATTTAAAATCACTGTCCATAATCACACCCAGATTTCTAACAGTGGATTTTACAGATGGACTTACAGAGCTCAGGTCTGTGTGGGGGCCAACACAGGCACCACTGGGGGGCAGGAGATTATAAAGGTACCTGAGCTGCCACAGACTGTGCAGCAGATGAACACCTAAAGAATACTCTCTCCCTGCTCTGACACTTTAATGAAGGATGAATCCTCCATGTGTTAATGTCAGAGAGGCTGTTTATACTTTCTACATAGATTCACTACAGACACTTATCATGAGGGAGCTCTTACTGTGAAGGCAGAAGCATCAACAGTGTGTGAGGGGTAAATCTGTGTTCCCAGTGTGTGGATCAGATGAATGAGTGTTTTAATATCAGTGTTGGATTCACAGCGAAGGGATGTATGAAAAAAAACGAATTATACAGGAAGTTACAGTTGGTTTAATATAATTATCTTTACGTTAAAAACAATAATAACCTGGTATGTATGGAAGCTTGTCAACTCTGCTCCTGTTTAAGGGGGAGGAGCTACATCATGAGACGCTGCTGTGGAGTTACACACACACACACACACACACACACACACACACAGCTCAGTCTGAGTCAGCACTGATCCAAGGTGAAGGTCTCCTCCTCACCAGGACTGAGTCTCTGACCTCGTCCTCCAGCGGCTCGTTGGAGTCTCATCATCTTCATCATCTTCATCATCTTCATCATCTTCATCGGGTCACATCTGTGCTGATGTGACTTCCCCCTGAAAATGAAATATTAATTCATTGTGGACAGAGACCTGTCCTATCAGCAGACACTGCCCTCCTCCTCCTGATGTCCAGCAGGAGGAACAGTGAGGTCCAGTCCTGGGGGGTCGTCCTCTCTGCTGACTCCCTCCTCCTGCTCTGATCTGCATGTGAACTGATGGAGCAGACAGCAGCTGTCAGTGTCTCCGGTCCACAGACAGTCAGAGACAGCAGATAAGAGACGGAGCGCTTACATCCACTTCCTGTATCTGCGTCACATGGTTCTTCAACTGAAATAAAACGTCTTTCTTTGTGTAATAACAATGTTATTGTTTTTATCATTGAACTTTTGGAGGGAAAACAGAGTGTTATTACACTGATATGATCTTCCCTCACAGGAAAACCACATGAATGTGCAGTTTGTTGAAACTGTTGGTGAAACACTGAAAATCTGCAATGACATGTGACGTGTTACGACGTGAAATCATGTGACACGTGATCAAATGTAGGAAACATGTTAACTTCACATGGTTGTTCCGTGACGATGAGATAAAAACAAGCAGCAAAATCAGCTGTAAATTCAAAGTATAGTGTTGTTTTGTTTTGTTTTGTTTTGTTTTGTTGTTTTGACATAAACAATAATCATGACCACGCCCACTCACGAGACAGGAAGTGCTTATCATTACTTACCATTGGTGCTGCTTGTGATGTGGCAACTTCTGTTCTAGAGGATCGTTGGTGACGTCTTCACATGTTGAGTTTAGTCCGACCATCAGACCCTCTGTGACATGGTGGATCTGGTCTGGTCTGGTCTGGATGTGGATCTGGATCTGGTCTGGACGTGGTCTGGACCTGGTCGGGATCTGGATCTGGCCTGGATCTGGTCTCGATTTGGTCTGGATCTGGTCTGGTCTGGATTTGGTCTGGTCTGGTCTGGTCTGGTCTGGATTTGGTCTGGATCTGGTCTCGATTTGGTCTGGACGAGGTCTGGATCTGGATCTGGTCTGGATCTGGTCTGGTCTGGATCTGGTCTGGATCTGGTCTGGTCTGGACGTGGTCTGGATCTGCGCTGGACCTGGTCTGGTCTGGATCTGGTCTGGACCTGGTCTGGTCTGGATCTGGTCTGGTCTGGACCTGGTCTGGTCTGGACCTGGTCTGGTCTGGATCTGGACGTGGTCTGGATCTGGTCTGGTCTGGTCTGGATCTGGTCTGGTCTGGATCTGGATCTGGTCTGGTCTGGTCTGGTCTGGTCTGGTCTGGATCTGGTCTGGTCTGGTCTGGATCTGGATCTGGACGTGGTCTGGCTCNTGGGTCTGGTCTGGATTTGGTCTGGTCCTGGTCTGGATCTGGTCCGGACCTGGTCTGGTCTGGATCTGGACGTAGTCTGGATCTGGTCTGGTCTGGTCTGGATCTGGTCTGGTCTGGATCTGGATCTGGATCTGGTCTGGTCTGGATCTGGTCTGGTCTGGATCTGGATCTGGACGTGGTCTGGCTCTGGTCTGGATCTGGTCTGGACCTGGTCTGGTCTGGTCTGGACCTGGTCTGGTCTGGATCTGGTCTGGACCTGGTCTGGTCTGGATCTGGTCTGGACCTGGTCTGGTCTGGTCTGGACCTGGTCTGGTCTGGATCTAGTCTGGACCTGGTCTGGTCTGGATCTGGACGTGGTCTGGATCTGGTCTGGTCTGGTCTGGTCTGGATCTGGTCTGGTCTGGATCTGGACGTGGTCTGGATCTGGATCTGGATCTGGTCTGGTCTGGTCTGGATCTGGATCTGGACGTGGTCTGGCTCTGGTCTGGATCTGGTCTGGACCTGGTCTGGTCTGGTCTGGACCTGGTCTGGTCTGGACCTGGTCTGGTCTGGCGGTGGCGGGATGACGTGATGCTCTGTGACTCATGCTGATTCGGTTTTTATTCCACTTGATTTACATTTGAGATCTGCTCATCAGCTGGAGAGGTCGTTGACATCCGATGGCCCGGCTGTAAATCCGCAGAGTGACATAGTTTTTCCGTGGCGGTTTTCATCCCTCTGTGGACGGTAAAAATGTCCCTGTGGGACTCCACCCAGTCTGATGTGGAGACGCCAGGACGGAGGGGAAGTACAGTCTGAGTTTCTAAGAACGAGAGACGACAGGTTAATGAACAGATTGATGCAGGGATATATAAAGGGTTTTTATGGATTTTTTTTACAGTGTAAGGACGACCGCACTGAGCATGCTCAGTTCTCCTGCGGTTCAATCAGTGATGTGATGTCATCCGAGCTGCTGTGAACCACTGTTTTTATCCATTAAGCATAATCAATCATCACACACACTGTTGAGGTGACATCATGTGGATGTTACTGCGGCTCAGTTTAATTGTTTCTCACGTCTGAGACTCTGGATTCAGTTCATCTTGTCTGAGAGTAGAACCCAGAGACCAGGTCTCAGTCTGAGGTTCTTCAGTCTGTGGTTCTGCAGTCTGTGGTTCTGCAGTCTGTGGTTCTTCAGTCTGTGGTTCTTCAGTCTGAAGTTCTTCAGTCTGTGGTTCTTCAGTCTGTGTTTCTTCAGTCTGTGGTTCTGCAGTCTGAAGTTCTTCAGTCTGTGGTTCTGCAGTCTGTGGTTCTTCAGTCTGAGGTTCTTCAGTCTGTGGTTCTGCAGTCTGTGGTTCTTCAGTCTGTGGTTCTTCAGTCTGTGGTTCTTCAGTCTGTGGTTCTGCAGTCTGTGGTTCTGCAATCTGTGGTTCTGCAATCTGTGGTTCTTCAGTCTGTGGTTCCAAAGTCTGTGGTTCCAAAGTCTGAGGTTCTTTCCTCGACACATCAGCTTCCAGACTTTTTTCCATGACCTTTTCCAGGTGCATGATGACCTGTTATTTCCATGTGTGAGCAGCATTGTGATGGTGTGTTGTACTGGTGTTCAGATTGTGTGTGTGTGTGTGTGTGTGTGTGTGTGTGCGTGCGTGCGTGCGTGCGTGCGTGCGTGCGTGCGTGCGGCTCAGAACACACACAGAGTGCAGTCTGTATTATTCATGTGGTTGTGGAGTTCACAGCAATGACAAGTAACATGAAGCGACACAGAGAATAACCTGATGAATAAAACAGGGGGTTGTTGTGGGGGGGGGCAGAGCTTCACTGAAGCTTGTTGCGTAGCAGGAAATGAACCAGCAGAGGTCTGTCCCTCCATCATTAGTTCATCCTGATGAGAACATGAACCTCGTTTCATCACAGTCATCAGACTGATTCAGGTCATATCACCTGAACTAACGAACTGATCTGAGGTCAGTTCATGAGTCCCGTTATAATCTGTCTTTGAACTGATCAAATGTCAAACATCAAGCTCGACACGAGGCTGTGGATTGGCTCGGTGACCTTATCACCAGCCGCTGATACAGAGCGAGGAGCCTCGGATCTGTCAGGACCAGATACCTGAACACGAAATACAGACAGGAAGCAGGTCTGAGGTCTGGACCTGCAGCTCAGGGTTTTCTTTATCATCACACGTCTTTCCATCCACATGCTTTTATTCACATTTTCTGTTTAAATCACTGTGAGACACTCCATTGATCTACTTGTCACACTGACCTTTGACCTTTAGCCACCAAAGTCTGATCAGTTCATCCTTGAGTCCAAGTGAATGTTTGTTAGTGAATGTAATTAATAAGAGGTTACGGAGATATCACGTTTGCAAGGCCAAAACTTTGTTCTGTGAGGTCACTACGACATTGACCTTTGACCCCCAAAGTCTAATGTCTTCATCTTTGTGTCATAGTGAATGTTTGTGCCGAGTTTGAAGAAGTTCTGTCAAGGTGTTCCTGAAATATCGTGTCCACGAGACGTACAGACGGACAACCTGAAAACAAAATGGCTGCTCTGACTGTCGCTGCGGGGAAGGAATAAAAACACTGGGCTCAGGGTGTATTCCCTGTTTACATCCCTCAAAGCATTATGGGAACTGTAGTTTCAAAACAGCGGAATAAAAGGTGTAGTTTTAATATTTTTTAATGCTCTTCAGGTGGAGAGTTCAACATGTCACCTGCTGGTCGTACCTGGCACTTTTCTCACCTGTGTTGGTTGGTCTTGTGTCTCTTACCTGACGGACATCAGCTGATCGGAGTGAGTCTGGCCTCCGCAGATTATCCTGCTGCTACATGAATAAACACAGTAGAAAGAACAACAGCAGTGAACAGCAGTTTAATGTGGGTCAGCTGACGGTTCACTGAAGGTCTGACCCACAACACACTGACAACCTGCGGGGGAGGGGGGGGTGTTTTGGTGAATCTGTTTTGGCAGAGGAAATCCTCCTGAGTGATGGTGGGGGGGGGGTTAAAACCCCCCCTCCTCTGTCCATCTCTTATTGATGTTGAGCTGATGAATATTTGAAGGCGCCCAGAGCTGAGAGACGTCACGTGGCGCGCAGAGCGACAGTGTGGACAGGAGGCCGTGCACGGTCTGTGCTTTAAAACAGCTGTAATGTTTTTACACCAGGATAAATGACAGAGTGAAAACTAGACGGTGAAGCTACAGACCGTCAGAGAGCAGCTGCTGAACATGGTGGAGACCAAACACAGAGAGAAAAGACTGAGACTGATCAGGTGACACAAACATCTGGGACTGACAAACAGCTGGCTGTACATTTACTCCACATCTGTCCTTAAAATACAGTTGATGTATTTTTACTTTGATACATTTTTATGTTAAAGCTTCAGATTATTGATATATGAAACATAATCATCCAATAAATGATGGTGCAACAAATATATTTTCTTCTTCTGTGTTTTATTTGAAGTGTTGATCCATCAGAAGATATAAAAACCATCTCAGTGTAGTTTTACATCTCCTCTCTCAGGCTTCTCTCTGGAGCTCTAGTAACAACAGGTCGGTGAGCCAATCAGAAGAGAGGAGGCTCTGAGCCTCTCTTCTGATTGGCTGACTGTTTTCTGAGTGATCCAATAAAAATATAGCAGATACCAGGTAAAAACACTCAGAGAAACCAAATCCTGCAAGGTTTGGATGGTGGGTCCAGGTGGGCGGGGCTTGGTGACTGCTTAGTTGTGACATCACAAAGTTCCAGAAGTCCTGACGGCTGGTTTTAAGGCTCAGTTTCTGAATACAGGCTGTGTGCATTTCTCTGTGGACTGAGGCTTTGATACTTTCACAGTATTAATATAGAAGCTAGAGCTGATCTATAATCACACTACACATGGACACAGACCTTTACACTGGAGGAGCTTTAAACATCACAATAGTTGTAATAACAAACATTAAATCAACAGTGCGGCCTGAGGTTCCTGCACTGAGCAGAGATCACTGATGACCTGGATCCACTAAACCTCCAGGGCGACCCCCTGAAAACCTCCTGATCCCGCTCTCAGTAATCTGTCCACGCTCTGATAAAACCTGCTCTGAAGATTTGAATATTTGTCACAGTTTAATCTGTGGACTTTCAAATCCTCGCAGCCGTGGAAACAAAAGCCTCCAGGAGGTTAATTCTGACTGTGATGAGGTAGGGAGGGGGAGAGGGTGGGGGCTGGGGGGGCTGTGTGACATCACTGAGGACCTCTTTACTTCTGCTGATCTGAGACCAGCGGAGGACATTACAGAGGATGTGTGGGAGTCGAGCAGCTCGTATCTTAACGAGATCTACTGAGTGTTTGTAAGATTAATGTTTGTTTGAAGGATTAAGACTTTAAAGATGGGGGTGGGGGGGGGGGGGGCAGGTGCATTAATCCCTGTGAAATTATAGTGAGCAGCTCTGGAGGATTTCATGGTTCTGACACTCTGCTCCTCTTCAGACGTTAAAAAGATGAACCTGAACCTCAACGTTTGAAGCTTCAGAGATTCAGAGAGAAGGTTTGAATGTTCAGTATTTAGTATAAAACCTCTAAGAATCAGAGACCCGGGTTCAGGATCAGCTGATCCAGGTTCAGGATCAGAGAGATGAAGTCCAGGTGACATCGTTCATACACCGTCAGTGTTAATCTAATGATTCAAAACTTTATGAATGAAAAGCTTTTGAAGAAGAGACTCAGATCCATCAGGTCTGGACTCAGGTCCAGTGAGTCTCAGACCTCCAGAGGTGGTTCCGGTCCGTCAGGTTCCAGTGACAGGAAGTGTCACGACGAGTAGTGACAGGGAGCATGTGGCCCCTCCCACCAGTTACCTGTACCACACAGGAAGCTGCTCCAGGTGAAGCTGGGCGTCGCCCAGGTGTGTTTCTGTTTTTGTCAAGATCAAAAATGCTCAGGTCCGCACCTGTGTCACACACACACACACACACTCACACACACACACCTGACAGTCACATTCAGAACACTTTGATTCCTCCACGCCGCCGACAGTCAGAGTGGCAGCCATTTTGTTTTCAGGTTGTCCGATATCTCAGTAACACCTGGAGGGAACTTCTTGACACAAACCTTCACCTGGACTCAAGGATGAACTGATTAGATTTTGGGGGTCAAACTTCAAAGGTCAAGGTCACGGTGACCTCTGTATAAACAGGGATGTAATGGGTTAAAGACTGGGACTGTCACTGAAGCTGAGGTGATGGTGAGCAGACACATGGAGATGAGTCTCCTGTTTGCTGTGTTTGTGTGTGTGTGTTTGTGTGTGTGTGTGTGTGTGTGTGTGACGGTGAGGTGCAGGCTGGGTAATAAATAACCAGGAGCTGCTGCAGGACGCAGGACACCGCTAACCTTCAGTGTCAGGAAGCTGCTGAGAGGCCATCTGGAGCTGGAACAGGACACCAACCCCCCCACTGTGTGTGTGTGTGTGTGTGTGTGTGTGTGTGAGAGTCTATTTAAGATGCAGTGATGCTGCCAGAGTTATTTGGAGCATCATTTGCCTCCTGTTGAGTTGAGAGCTGTCAGAGTGTGTGTTTGCTTTGTCTGCTCAGACAAAACAAACACACACACACACAGGAAGGAGGTTTCACTTCAAAATAAGACGACCTCATACAGTCACATAACGTGTCCTAATGTGCTGTGGACTCACCAGTCTCCTGTCTGTCATGAAACCAGTGTTTGTTTTTAAAGGTGTGTGTGTGTGTGTGTGTGTGTGTGTGTGTGTGTGTGTGTGTGTGTGTGTGTGTGTGTGTGTGTGTGTGTGTGTGTGTGTGTGTGTGTGTGTGTGTGTGATAACAGCCTGTTGTCTCCTGTGTCTGCAGGTGTGAACGTGCTGGTGGCTCCCAGGTGGCCTGTAGAGAAGGTGAGTCGAGCTGCAGCTGTGGCAGCGTCTCCTCACTCTGCTCCAGCACAGGAGACAGACGGGGGGACAGCGACCCCCAGAGGCCGGTCGCTGCATCACAACTACAGCCTCTACTGTGTGTGTGTGTGTGTGTGTGTGATAACAGCCTGTTGTCTCCTGTGTCTGCAGGTGTGAACGTGCTGGTGGCTCCCAGGTGGCCTGTAGAGAAGGTGAGTCGAGCTGCAGCTGTGGCAGCGTCTCCTCACTCTGCTCCAGCACAGGAGACAGACGGGGGGACAGCGACCCCCAGAGGCCGGTCGCTGCATCACAACTACAGCCTCTACACATGGTCCCTGGTGACGGGCTCAGCTGGTTTTACTCTCCTGACAAACAGCCTCACGTCATGGAAGTAAAAGCTGACTGAGATTCTAATCCTAATATCAATCAATCAATCAATCAATCAGTCAGTCAATACAAACAATGTAACACAAAGTGCTTTACAGAATAAAAGCAATAAATCAAACCCACCCGCTCACACACACAAATATAAATAATAGATAATTATAAATTTGCACTGAGGAAACACTGAAGACTGGAGCAAAGATAACAAGTGATAAGATGAAATAATAAAATGCTAAAAGAGAGGAAATGTATGAAAGTTAGTACAACCAGAAATAAAAGTATTAAAAGGAAAACGATCCGGAAAATAATCATAGAATAAAAGGACATATCAGTAAAACAGCTTAAAAATATAAATATATATATATATATATGTATTTATATATTCTATTTATTTATTTATACATAGAGAGGTTCTGTGAAAAAAAAGTATATATCATATATACATAATAAAATAAAAAATAGAAAATGTGTGTCACTGCCACACACACATTTTTTATTCTATGTTTTTGGCTCAGAGAGATGGGATATATGACTTCCTGAAGACCAGTCATGATTTCCATAAACAAGTGAAATAAAGTGACTGAAACAGACGAACACCATCAGCCAGGTGTGAAGAGACGTCTCTGTCCACCCTGAGTCTGCTTCTGTTCCAGGTTTCTACCTGTTGAAGGACGTGTTTCCTCTTCACTGCCACCAGGTGCTGCTGATGAGAGACTGTTGGTCTCTGTAAATAACACTGACCTGCTCTACATGAAAACTTCTGATCCAGAGCTGTATCAGTACAAACTGACTGAGGCAGATTTTACAGCAGCGAGAACAACTGAAGAAAACCCAGAGTGAAGCTCAGAGCACTGCAACGTAAGAAAACACAAATAAACTCAAACATCTCCATCGGTCTGACACCAGCTGCAAATACTCACAACACACAGGAAGTGTTTCCAGGGGACACTAAAAAGTGATGAACCAGGCTGGGACACACGTGTTCAGTTGTGACCTTTGAATTCAAAAGAATTGAACAACAAGTGCACATGGGTGTGTTATAATACATGTGTTATAATATCATAATACATGTGTTATAACACATATTATAATACATCCATGCAAGTGTGTTCCAGCTGGGTCCATCATTGGATGAACACTTCCTGTTGTGTATTTGCTCATGTGTCAGACTGATGGAGATGTTTTCTGAATTTGTTTGTTTTTTTAAGCTGCAGTGTTTTGAGCTTCAGGGCCACCGTAGTTTCATTTACATCAGTGAGCTGAGAGTGATTTACACTGTTCTATGAGCTGAAGATAAATCAGCTGATTGTAGCCTGAGATCGTCTCTATACACAAATACAATCCAGTGAAGATGGAGAATTATTCCGTCATTCAAAACCTGAAGGAAACAGGAAGGAAACAATAAAAATAAATAAATAAAAATAAAAACTAATGATTTTCCCGCCTCACTGACCTGTGGTCGACTGTCTCTATTTCAGGACATGGAGAGCGACGGAGTCTCAGCTGCAGAGCAGAGTGACGGAGGTGACGGAGGTGACGGAGGTGACGGAGGTGACGGCGTGAGGTCAGAGGTCTTTGACCTCAGACCGCAGCAGGCGTCTGCCTCTGCCTCCGAGTTCGACGACTCTGCGGTTGTGTCCAAACAGCCGGTCACCAAACGTCACAGGAAGCTGCTTCTGAAGAGCAGCCTCGCCGCCTCCAGCGCCTCCGCGTGTGGGGAGGAGGAGCAGCAGCTGAAGCTGGCCAGGACACAGGAATCCCGCCGCCGCCTGCTGAGCGAAGTCTGTACCAAATACCACCCGGGCGTCACAGAACAGCCGGTCTCTCAGCGTCAGGTGTCGCGGGTTTACGTGGAGGACCGGTCCCGGCTGCTGTACTGCGAGGTGCCCAAAGCCGGCTGCTCCAACTGGAAACGGGTCCTGATGGTACTGGGCGGCAGCGCCTCCTCCACCAGAGACATACCTCACGACGCGGCACATTACGCCAACCACCTGCGGCGGCTGGAGAGCTACGACCGCGCTGGCATCACAGAGAGACTCCGCTCCTACACCAAGGTGCTGTTCGTCAGGGAGCCCTTCGAGCGCCTGGTGTCAGCCTTTCGGGACAAGTTTGAGAGTCCGAACTCGTACTACCACCCCGTGTTCGGACGCCCCATCATCTCCAGATACCGCACCAATGCTACGCGCACCGCACTGCGCACTGGCGCCGGCGTCACCTTCAGGGAGTT
Source organism: Seriola dumerili (assembly GCF_002260705.1). NCBI lineage: Eukaryota > Metazoa > Chordata > Actinopteri > Carangiformes > Carangidae > Seriola > Seriola dumerili. Next base: position 258,414 of record NW_019174672.1, read on the forward strand.
CGTCCAGTACCTGTTGGATGTGCATCGGCCGGTGGGGATGGACATCCACTGGGAGCCGGTCAGTCAGCTGTGTAACCCCTGCCTCCTCAGCTACAACTTCATCGGGAAGTTCGAGAGTCTGGAGGAAGAAGCCAACTTCCTGCTGCAGAGCGTGGGCGCGCCCAGGAACCTCACCTTCCCCGCTTTCAAAGACAGGAACCCCCTGGCTGAGAGGACTTCCTCCATAATCACCCAGAAATACTTCTCACAGCTCAACGCCACGGAGCGGCAGAAGGCCTTCGACTTCTACTACATGGACTACCTGATGTTCAACTACCCCAAACCCTTCAAAGACCTGCACTGAGCATCAGGCACGAACCATAATGCACTGCAGCGCTGCCATGTTGAACACAGCGGACAGTCAGAGCTGAGCTCTGGGTGATGACAGGAACATGGCTGCAGGATGTTTTAATGCTGCAGTCACTGAGACTGAGACTGATGTTTCTGGGTCCAGATGTTTTCCCCGATCAAGGTGTTTTCTTCTGGGTTTTAAATCTTTCTGTCGTGATGCAGTTTCATGTTTCATCAGACCGCTTTGTTTGTCAAACCATTTCAAACAGGAAGTGACAGTTTTTATAGAAATCAATGTCCAGATTAACGCCTGAACACCAGCTGTGTCCACATGACGTCCACGTGACGTCCACATGACGTCCACTCAGGTTGTTTATTTATGTGTTTGTTTTATCAGATTTTTTACGGTGACATCTTGAGATGTTTTGTTTTGTCCGACCAACAGTTCAGTCAGTTCACTGTCACATGAGTCAGAAGAAGCACAAAAGACACTTTGGATAAGTTGTGAATTATTCTTCGACAGAACTGCACATAAACCTATCAGACAAGCTAACGTTTTACAAAAGCTAACGCTGATAGTGAAAGTAATCTTAACAGAGAAGCTAAGGTTCACAGAAGCTAATGTTCACAGAGAAGCTAACTTTTGCAGAAAAGCTAACTTTTGCAGAGAAGCTAACTTTTGCAGAGAAGCTAATGTTTTACAGAAGCTAACATTCACCTAGAAGCTAACTTTTGCAGAGAAGCTAACATTCACAGAGAAGCTAATTTTTGCAGAGAAGCTAACGTTCACTGGGAAGCTAATGTTTTACAGAAGCTAATGTTCACCTAGAAGCTAACTTTTGCAGAGAAGCTAACATTCACAGAGAAGCTAATGTTCACTGAGAAGCTAATGTTTTACAGAAGCTAACGTTCACTGGGAAGCTAACATGCTCATCTTCCATGTTTACACTCACATCACAAACTAACAGTGTCCAGACACAAACACAAGACTCAGACTTCTCCTTTGTTCATCTTCAGATGAGCTTCAGGAAGAGACTCAGCTGGGACTGAACTGTCGTCTCCTGATGAGACATGTGGACAGGTGACACAGCTGGTGGACAGGTGAGGATCTCTGTCAGCGGGACAGTAGTGAAGCTGTGGTCATGTTGTTGTCATGTTGTCGATGGACAGAACACTGAAGGTTTGGTTTGCTGACTCTTCGTCTTCGCTCTGACTCTCTTTGCCAAACTGACGCGACCTCACCTCTGAGCCTTAACACTGCCATCTCACCTGATGCGATACGTCAGCTGTTCGTTTTTCTGAATACAAATAAAGTGTGAGAGTCTTGTTCTTGATGTAGCTGTGAGTTTCTGTGCTGCTGCAAAGACCTGATGGTTCTGGTTCTGGTTCTGGACTGAGACGGATCCTGGCCCTGTTTGTTTTCTGATAGCAGGTTTATCAGTCCACGCTTCATCTGTCTGTTAATGTTTCTGTGACGGAGCTTCAGAGCCGCACTGAGGGAAGAAACTCATCTGAAAGTCTGAGAAGAAAGTGACAATATTTAAAGAAAAAAGTTGTAATTTTACAAGAATCAAAAATGTAAAAATTCAAGAGAAAAAACTATTTTTAGGAATATTGATATATAATATAAAGATACGCTCAACCAATCAAACAGGTGAAAGGAGTGACATGATGATGATGAAGATGGTGATGAAGATGATGGTGAAGATGAAGATGGTGATGATGATGAAGATGATGAAGATCATGATGAAGATGATGAAGATAAAGATCTCTTCCTCAGCGTTGCCCTAAAGGTGAAAGGTCATGGCTTACTCACAGTAATAGTAAAGTAAGAGTAAACGTTTTCCTGTGTTTCATTTTAAAAGGGGAGGGGCCAAACATCTTACTTGGTGATAATAACAACAATGTATGATAAAACTAATCGAAGAGCATCTTTAGGTCGCCAGGTGAGTCAGCTCTCAGGTGAGAACAGAACCCGAATCAACCAGTTCACTCCAGTCATTACCTGAGCTGTGTGACATTATACAGCTGCTTCTGGACGCCGTGAGCGTCGCCATGCAGCAGCTGCTCTGTGCTGATCAGTGACCACGCCCTCCATTATCAATGATCAATACTGACCCTGAAAACCTCCAGGGTGGACCCCTGACCAGGTGTGTGTGTGTGTGTGTGTGTCTGTGTGTCTGTCTGTGTGTGTGTGTGTGTCTGTCTGTGTGTGTGTGTGTGTGTTTGTGTGTGTGTGTGTATCTGTGTGTATCTGTGTGTGTGTGTGTCTGTGTGTGTCTGTGTGTCTGTGTGTGTGTGTCTGTGTGTGTGTGTGTGTGTGTGTGTGTGTGTGTCTGTGTGTGTGTGTGTGTGT
>NW_019174672.1:261429-266726 GCF_002260705.1 Seriola dumerili
ACACAGAAACACACACGAGATCCCGAGGGGCATTTGCACACGCACACCACCCACGGACAACCCACACACCACACACACACACACACCACAGATACACACACATACCCCACACACCACACACAGACACACACACAAGACAGACACACACACACCAACATACCACACACACACAAATACACACAGATACTCACCATTCACGGGACACACACACACACACACACACACCTCCCCCCGTCAGGTGCGCACATTCAACAACAGGACCAGGAGGGCACAACACACACAAGATACCACAGATACACAACCATAAAAATCAACACACCACAGACACACACACCACACACACACAGAACACACACAGACAGACACACACACACACACCAATCAGCGCACACAGGACAGACACACACAAACACACACGACCGACACACACACACGTATCACAAAACCCTCAACAAAATCACCCCCCCCCCCCCCCCATGTGTAGGCAGTATAGAAAGGTTTAATGTAGTTAATACTCAGGTATGAAGACACTGTGTCAGTCTGTTAGAAGAGAGAAATAAACCAGTTATTATATCTTTAAAAACAGATTATACTGATCAATAAACCCATGTATTAATTATACATATAAATCTGATCAGAAATAAAGGCCCAGTATAAAGCTCAGATATGACACAGATGCTGGTTGTGCAGCCTATTACAGATGTTCTACATCACATAAACATGAAGCAGGAAGCTGACAAACATCTGTCCTGCTCTTATTGTAAAACACAAGTGAGATATTAACACGTTGTTCTGTATGAAAACAAAAGCAGAATAAACTATAGACGACAGTCTGTCAGTGTATTTATTTACAGTCATTTCAATGCAGATAACATACTGTTAACCTGAAGAACCAGAAGCTGCAGTTCCTCTAACGACCACTAGAGTCTGGCTCCAACAGTGAGTCAGTCCCCATAGACTCCCATGTTAAAATGTCCAACTTTACAGCAGAAATAAACATGTTTACAGCCTGGTACAGAAACTAATTTCCTCCTTCATGACACCTGTTTATAGAACTCACCTGTTTATAGAACTCACCTGTTTATAGAGCTCACCTGTTTATAAAACTCACCTGTTTGCATTTTATTAAGGACTACAGTTATGGAGGATTGAGGGCGTGTCACAGTTGGCTAGCTGCTCGGTGGCTAGCTCCTAGCTGTCTGCTCAGCTGAGTGTTTGTGGTTCTTCATGTATGAATTAATGAATATGAATGAATGAATATCAGATATATAATCTGGTTAAATGACTAACAGAACATGTGAAAATTATTTTTATTATTATTATTTTTAGCACTCATTAGCAAGTATCAGTGTCTGCGCTCACCATACCTGGCTTGTTAGCTTAGCTCGTTAGCTGAGATGTGGTGCAGTCGGTTTACTTCACCATGTCACCACATCTAGTGAGTGAACACATGAATTTCACACAGTGAAGGTTGTAGTTCTGAGCTTTTCTCTGTGATTTAATTTGTTTTATTCTTCTGTGCTGCGACAGTCAGAGCGGCAGCCATTTTGTTTTCAGGTTGTCCGTCTGTCCGTCTCATTCTCCTGGACACGATGTCTCAGGAACACCTTGACAGAACTTCTTCTAATTTTGCACAATCATTCACTTGGACTCAAGGATGAACTGATTTGATTTTGGTGGTCAAAGGTCAAAGGTCACGGTGACCTCAGAAAACAATTTTTAGCCATTACTCAAGACTTTTTGAACCAAATGGTTCAAATTTAATATTTTCTCTGACTCTGGATGAACAGGAAGTGACCTGGGACTCGTCTGAGTGGCGGAGGGATACGACCGTGAGGAGGTGACTCTAGTTGGAAATTGAAAGGATGCTCATAGCTGCTGCTAATCGTGAAGTGTTAGCATGTTTGCTGTCTGCGCTGCCTCCTTTTTATTCATCATCATCATTATCATCATCATCTTCTTCACCAGGACATCAGAGTCACTCAGAGCAGCAGCTTCAGCTTCTGGCCTCAAAACGTCAAACATGAAGTCAATGTGAAGGAAACGTTCCTGAGGTGTCACACTGACAGATGTCTGAGGACCGGACCCCCCCCACCCCCCCCACCNATCATAGATTACAAACGGAGCTGCGGCGCCTCGAGCACGTTTGGGAGATATTTAAATCTTTAAATTCGTTACATGTTTCCCTCGTTCTTCATCTAATTGAAGTAACTGCAGGGTTTCTTTAATTAGAGGGGGTGGGGGGGGGGATCCAGTGTTTCTGCTGGTTTGTTCAGTAAAGGGAGACACGAGCAGCCTGAGGCAGAAACAAATGGAGGAGGAGAGTTAACTGTGTGTGTGTGTGTGTGTGTGTGTGTGTGTGTGTGTGTGTGTGTGTGTGTGTGTGTGTGTGTGTGTGTGTGTGTGTTCACTGATTCTGTCCTCTACTCAGACGAAGACGTGGAGCTGGTTCAGTCTCTGTCACCGACCTCAATTACACACATTAGTTTCCCATCAGCCCTGACAATTACAGACCGGCACAGGGAAACCCCTCGTACAGGAGGTGCAGAGGAGGTGCAGAGGAGGTAAAGAGGAGGTGCAGAGGAGGTGCAGAGGAGGTAAAGAGGAGGTACAGAGGAGGTGCAGAGGAGGTAAAGAGGAGGTGCAGAGGAGGGAAAGAGGAGGTGCAGAGGAGGTGCAGAGGAGATGCAGAGGAGGTAAAGAGGAGGTACAGAGGAGGTGCAGAGGAGGTAAAGAGGAGGTACAGAGGAGGTGCAGAGGAGGTACAGAGGAGGTGCAGAGGAGGTAAAGAGGAGGTACAGAGGAGGTGCAGAGGAGGTACAGAGGAGGTGCAGAGGAGGTAAAGAGGTTCTATTACTGCCAGACGACATCAGTGAAGTTAATTTATTTGTATAGCGCCAATTCACAACCTTTTCTGTTTGCAACTGAACGCAGCATGTTCCTCACGTCCTCTGTTGGTCCCCACACCTCATGTTGGGCACCACTGCTTTACAACTCACAACTTTAATTCAACTTGATCTGAAACACCTGGACACCTGGCTGCAGGAGGAGATAGGTGTGTCTCAACAGAGAGGACAGAGACCTCTGTGACCTCTGACCTCAACAATTCCAAACCTCCAATTACACCGGCAGCTTGTCAGTGTCAGAGTCAGTCTGTTGGATCATCCTGTGATGGAGGACAGAGGACACTGGGTCACGGCCGCCACAGGGAGCAGGAGGAGCGAGGGGAGTGTGAGCGGGAGTCTGTGGATGGATGTGACAGTCAGCGGCCACATGGCCTCATCACACCCGGCCCACTGTGTCTGCGTAAAGCTGCGCGCACCGGAACACAAAATGGTTCCTGTCTGCGCTGCGGATGATCCGGTGAACGGACCGAAGCTCCGCTGACTCTCAGCCTGATTTCAGACGCGGAGGCATTTTAGGATTCAGCTTTCAGAGATGAGGAGCAGAATAAAACGGGTCTCTGTGCGCACCCTCCCGGCGCACATCTCCATCTACCAGTGCGCAGTAATTGAAATGGCGCATTTGGCCTCGGGCTGCTGGAAGGGCATAATGCATGACGATAGACGTCATTTGGCTCCAGAGCCAGAGGGATGTTTGATGCTGCTAAAATGTACGAGTAGTCGGGGAGAGAGTCGCGGACGTGCGGAGCCGCAGCTGCATATTTAAACACGGAGGAAGCGGAGCTGCTGTTTTTCTCTGTGGAGACGACAGGACGGATTTCTGTTTGATGGATAAAACATTCTTGTGATAAATCAGCCCACATCTCTGCGACAGCTCGCGCTCCTCTCCCCGGCTGACAGGAACGAGTTGGGGCGAGAGAGAAAGAACAAACCGCCCGCATTATTGTAACCTAATCCTGGCCCCCGGGGGTCTGAAGGGCCCCGGGCCAGACTCCTCTTTCAGCCCTCCTCTTTATTCTTTCGGAGACACGGACGGGCTTGTTTTGTTGCTTCTGCTACACACACACACACACACACACACACACACACACACACACACACACACACACCGGAGGACAGAGACAGACTGACGAGGACGTGAAGTGAACCGGTATCATCATATTTCAAACCCCGGGACGGAGCAGACAGACGCCGGTCTCCATGTCTTCAGTATCGGTGTCCTCTCAGGTAAGAACACGCTGTATTGAGCCGTGTACCGTTTCACGTGACATTTAGACGTAAAGTTTTCAGCTTTTCTTTTTTTTTTTTTTTTACCGTAAAACTCGATATTCTGATGACATTAGCGGAGGGGTTCGACGAGCCTCGACACCCACCGTAACGTAGCACCAAATTCCGTTTAGAAACGGCCCCTTTTTAAGCCTCCGTCGGTATCGGCACACCTATATATCAACAATACAAAAGCACTTCGCGGTTTTCGTTATGGTATGACACACTGTTCAATTCGGCATGAAACAAATGTTCTAAAGCAGTGACGTTTTTCATCAGAGCTTGAACTTTTACTGCTGGTTCGCCTGTTTTTGCGGCCGTCTGCTCCCGTCAGACGCGCCGTGCGGGGCGGCAGCGACTCGGCTGACTCTGTGGTAAAAGTAAAGAGAATCGAAAGTGAGGTATAGTTCAAAGAAAGTTTCTATCCGGAATTCATATAAAGAGAACACACTATTGATAAAATGTCTAAAACCAGGCGTAGGTGATAGTTAAAATATAATAAACAGCAAGGCCTGATTAAATATTTATATTTGTTAATGGAGTCTGGCGTGAGACCAGGTTCCTCCATATACAGTGAAACAAACGAGCCGCGTCGAGTCATAGTCAGTTTAAAAATAATAACATTTATTTAAGATTCTTGATTAAAATGTTGGTAAATTAAAAGGTCAGTTTTTGATGACTTGATTTATAATAATAATAATAATAATAATAATACATTTTATTTGGCAGCGCCTCACAGCACTCAAGGACACTTTACAGAAGATTAAAAACACAATAAAAATAATAAAAACAACAGACAGTTAAAAATAAAACAATGAAATTACAGCGAATATATATATATATAGTTTATTATAACTGTATAACTCTTGTTATACAGATTCAGTGTGTGTGTCTGCAGACCTGTCAATCAAACAGTGTATGTGCAGGGTGCAGTGTTGTGTTCAGGGTCCAGTGTTGCTGTAGGTTCAGACTGTGTGGAGCCTGTGATCAGCACAGACCTGCAGTCTGTTGTTTCCTGTGATTTCAGCGCTGATTCCTGGTGCACGAGTTATTTTCCCTCCACAGCAGCAGACACACGGAGAGAGAGTTTGGCCTGGGGGGTGAGGGGGTGGGGAGTGGTGGTGGTGG
>NW_019174672.1:266783-269337 GCF_002260705.1 Seriola dumerili
GGTGGGGGGGGGCCGGCCGCGGGGCAGAGACACTGAGAGCTGCAGCCCGCCTCCTGTTCACCTTTCATGCTTCAAAGCTCTTCTTTACAATCCAGAGACTTTCTGTGAGGGGGGGACGCAGCAGCAGCCCCCCCCCCCCAGGTTATCACCATCCCCAGTTTCATCAGTGTGGCTGTTGCTCCTCCACCACAGCTCCATCAGTCTACATCCATGAGGTCTGAGCAGGATGCTTCCTGTAGTTACAGCATCACAGTAAAACTACTTCCTGTAGTTGCAATATCACAGCTCAGCCACAGGGGCTTCTGGGAGATGAAGTTTAAAAGAGCGGTGACTTGTGTCTCTGTGTGTTCAGTTCAGGTCACTGTCTGGTGTCTCTGTGAGGAGAAGATACCTGTGATGATAATTATCCACCTGTCCAGCTCAGGTGTGCTCTGACCTGTTGTTATCTGTGTGACAGGAGGGGCGGAGCATGTCTAGGATGTCTCTGAGCCGCTCACCTGTGTCTCCCATGACCGCCCAGGGCATCCCGTCTCCTGCCCAGCTCACCAAGGCCAATGCCCCCGTCCACATCGATGTGGGGGGGCACATGTACACCAGCAGCCTGGCAACGCTCACCAAGTACCCCGAGTCCAGGTAAGACCGCGCGGGGTGGGGGGGTCAAATCCAGGATTTCAGTGTGATCACGTACAAGGACTTCAATACCCAGAATTCCTTCAACATGACTGATAAACTGAACACATGACTGTGTGTGTGTGTGTGTGTGTGTGTGTGTGCAGGATCAGTCGTCTGTTTAACGGCACTGAGCCCATCGTGTTGGACAGTCTGAAGCAGCACTACTTCATCGACAGAGACGGAGACATCTTCCGCTACATCCTCAGTTTTCTGCGGACCTGCAAACTGCTGCTTCCTGAGGACTTCAAGGTGCTTCACTCAGACATGATCATGTTATACAGATGACATAATATAATGTAAAACCTCTGAACTCAGTCTGTACACTGCATAGACCAGGGGCTCGCTTCACAAGCCCCCACCCCAGCGTTCTTATTAGTCATTAACAATGACATTAACTAATGAAGGAACCATGTTGGATTTTAGTGAAGTAAACAGAGAACGATTTGCATACAGCAAGAAGATCATATTCATTCATTCATTAAGAAAATTAGTTGGCGATTATTTTGATTAAGTAATTGTCAATGCAAAAGCATCAAAGACTTCATGGATCTGGAGATTTGCTGATTCTCGGTTCATTTATTTGAATAGTTTGAATGTATTTTTTAACATTTTGAGGTTTCACTGTTGGTTGGACAAAAGGAAAACAAACACTGAGGATTTCATTTGGGACAGCCTGGGTCAGCTGTTCTGTTCCAGTCTGAGTCTGTTGGTCGGTTGGTCTAATCCAGTCCAGTTTCCTTCCAGTCTGTCAGAGACTAAAATACAGACAACACAGTACTAGCTGCTGGACAATTGAAATGAATCAATGAATGAATGTATGTGTGTATGACTACACTATGACTTTTTATACCTTAAGTTACTATGAGTTTTTATGACTTATTATAGTATGACTTGCTATAGTATGAATTTTATTGACTTAATATACTATGAGTTTTTATACCTTACTATACTATGACTTTTATACCTTACTATACAATTACTTTTATTATCTTACTATAATATGACATTATATACCTTACTATGCTATGACTTTTATTATCTTACCATACTATGAATTTTTATACCATACTATACTATGACATATATTATCTTAATATATTATGAGTTTTTATACCTTACTCTACTATGATATTTTATACCTTACTATGGCTGTTTATACCTTACTATACTATGACTTTTCATGACTGACTATACTATGACTTTTTTATGATTTTTTATGCCTTACTAAACGATGACTTTTTATGTCTTAGTATACTATGTCGTTTTTGACTTTTTATACCTAACTATACTATGTCGTTTTTATGACTTTTTAATGCCTTACTAAACGATGACTTTTTTATGACTTTTTATGCCTTACTATAGTATGACTTTTTATGTCTTATTATACTATGATGTTTTTATGCCTTACTATAATATGACTTTTTATGCCTTATTATACTATGATGTTTTTATGCCTTACTATACTATGACTTTTTATGACTTTTTATGCCTTACTATACTATGACTTTTTATGTCTCAGTATACTGTCGTTTTTGACTTTTTATACCTAACTATCCTATGTCGTTTTTATGACTTTTTATGCCTTACTATACTATGACTTTTTTATGACTTTTTATGCCTTACTATACTATGACTTTTTTATGACTTTTTATGCCTTACTATACTATGTCTGTGAATGTTCTCATTCGTCCAGGTCATAGTTATCTCTCTCTCAAATTAAATCGAAGGCAACTGGACTTGTATTTGTCTGTGGAAGACGTTTCGCCTCTTATCCAAGCGGCTTCATCAGTTCATCATGTATTGGTAGAGAGACCAATACATGATGAACTGATGAAGCCGCTTGGATAAGAGGCGAAACGTCTTCCACAGACAAATACAAGTC
>NW_019174672.1:269778-282164 GCF_002260705.1 Seriola dumerili
ACTTTTTATGCCTTACTATACTATTACTTTTTTATGACTTTTCATGCCTTACTATACTATAACTTTTTATGCCTTATTATACTATGATGTTTTTGTGCCTTACTATACTATGACTTTTTTATGACTTTTTATGCCTTACTATTCTATGACTTTTTATGCCTTACTATACAATTACTTTTTTATGACTTTTCATGCCTTACTATACTATGACTTTTTATGACTTTTTATGCCTTACTATAGTATGACTTTTTATGTCTCAGTATACTATGACTTTTTATGCCTTACTATACTATGACTTTTTTATGACTTTTTATGCCTTACTATACTATGACTTTTTTATGACTTTTTATGCCTTACTATGACTTTTTATTTCTCAGTATACTGTCGTTTTTGACTTTTTATACTTAACTATACTATGTCGTTTTTATGACTTTTTATGCGTTACTGAACTGTGACTTTTTTATGACTTTTTATGCCTTACTATACTATGACTTCTTAGTATACTATGTCGTTTTTGACTTTTTAAAACCTAACTATCCTATGTCGTTTTGATGACTTTTTATGCCTTACTATACTATGCCTTTTTATGCCTTATTATACTATGACTTTTTATGCCTTATTATACTATGACTTTTTATGCCTTATTATACTATGACTTTTTATGCCTTATTATACTATGACTTTTTATGCCTTATTATACTATGACTTTTTATGCCTTATTATACTATGACTTTTTATGCCTTATTATACTATGACTTTTTATGCCTTATTATACTATGACTTTTTATGCCTTATTATACTATGACTTTTTATGCCTTATTATACTATGACTTTTTATGCCTTATTATACTATGACTTTTTATGCCTTATTATACTATGACTTTTTATGCCTTATTATACTATGACTTTTTATGCCTTATTATACTATGACTTTTTATGCCTTATTATACTATGACTTTTTATGCCTTATTATACTATGACTTTTTATGCCTTATTATACTATGACTTTTTATGCCTTATTATACTATGACTTTTTATGCCTTATTATACTATGACTTTTTATGCCTTATTATACTATGACTTTTTATGCCTTATTATACTATGACTTTTTATGCCTTATTATACTATGACTTTTTATGCCTTATTATACTATGACTTTTTATGCCTTATTATACTATGACTTTTTATGCCTTATTATACTATGACTTTTTATGCCTTATTATACTATGACTTTTTATGCCTTATTATACTATGACTTTTTATGCCTTATTATACTATGACTTTTTATGCCTTATTATACTATGACTTTTTATGCCTTATTATACTATGACTTTTTATGCCTTATTATACTATGACTTTTTATGCCTTATTATACTATGACTTTTTATGCCTTATTATACTATGACTTTTTATGCCTTATTATACTATGACTTTTTATGCCTTATTATACTATGACTTTTTATGCCTTATTATACTATGACTTTTTATGCCTTATTATACTATGACTTTTTATGCCTTATTATACTATGACTTTTTATGCCTTATTATACTATGACTTTTTATGCCTTATTATACTATGACTTTTTATGCCTTATTATACTATGACTTTTTATGCCTTATTATACTATGACTTTTTATGCCTTATTATACTATGACTTTTTATGCCTTATTATACTATGACTTTTTATGCCTTATTATACTATGACTTTTTATGCCTTATTATACTATGACTTTTTATGCCTTATTATACTATGACTTTTTATGCCTTATTATACTATGACTTTTTATGCCTTATTATACTATGACTTTTTATGCCTTATTATACTATGACTTTTTATGCCTTATTATACTATGACTTTTTATGCCTTATTATACTATGACTTTTTATGCCTTATTATACTATGACTTTTTATGCCTTATTATACTATGACTTTTTATGCCTTATTATACTATGACTTTTTATGCCTTATTATACTATGACTTTTTATGCCTTATTATACTATGACTTTTTATGCCTTATTATACTATGACTTTTTATGCCTTATTATACTATGACTTTTTATGCCTTATTATACTATGACTTTTTATGCCTTATTATACTATGACTTTTTATGCCTTATTATACTATGACTTTTTATGCCTTATTATACTATGACTTTTTATGCCTTATTATACTATGACTTTTTATGCCTTATTATACTATGACTTTTTATGCCTTATTATACTATGACTTTTTATGCCTTATTATACTATGACTTTTTATGCCTTATTATACTATGACTTTTTATGCCTTATTATACTATGACTTTTTATGCCTTATTATACTATGACTTTTTATGCCTTATTATACTATGACTTTTTATGCCTTATTATACTATGACTTTTTATGCCTTATTATACTATGACTTTTTATGCCTTATTATACTATGACTTTTTATGCCTTATTATACTATGACTTTTTATGCCTTATTATACTATGACTTTTTATGCCTTATTATACTATGACTTTTTATGCCTTATTATACTATGACTTTTTATGCCTTATTATACTATGACTTTTTATGCCTTATTATACTATGACTTTTTATGCCTTATTATACTATGACTTTTTATGCCTTATTATACTATGACTTTTTATGCCTTATTATACTATGACTTTTTATGCCTTATTATACTATGACTTTTTATGCCTTATTATACTATGACTTTTTATGCCTTATTATACTATGACTTTTTATGCCTTATTATACTATGACTTTTTATGCCTTATTATACTATGACTTTTTATGCCTTATTATACTATGACTTTTTATGCCTTATTATACTATGACTTTTTATGCCTTATTATACTATGACTTTTTATGCCTTATTATACTATGACTTTTTATGCCTTATTATACTATGACTTTTTATGCCTTATTATACTATGACTTTTTATGCCTTATTATACTATGACTTTTTATGCCTTATTATACTATGACTTTTTATGCCTTATTATACTATGACTTTTTATGCCTTATTATACTATGACTTTTTATGCCTTATTATACTATGACTTTTTATGCCTTATTATACTATGACTTTTTATGCCTTATTATACTATGACTTTTTATGCCTTATTATACTATGACTTTTTATGCCTTATTATACTATGACTTTTTATGCCTTATTATACTATGACTTTTTATGCCTTATTATACTATGACTTTTTATGCCTTATTATACTATGACTTTTTATGCCTTATTATACTATGACTTTTTATGCCTTATTATACTATGACTTTTTATGCCTTATTATACTATGACTTTTTATGCCTTATTATACTATGACTTTTTATGCCTTATTATACTATGACTTTTTATGCCTTATTATACTATGACTTTTTATGCCTTATTATACTATGACTTTTTATGCCTTATTATACTATGACTTTTTATGCCTTATTATACTATGACTTTTTATGCCTTATTATACTATGACTTTTTATGCCTTATTATACTATGACTTTTTATGCCTTATTATACTATGACTTTTTATGCCTTATTATACTATGACTTTTTATGCCTTATTATACTATGACTTTTTATGCCTTATTATACTATGACTTTTTATGCCTTATTATACTATGACTTTTTATGCCTTATTATACTATGACTTTTTATGCCTTATTATACTATGACTTTTTATGCCTTATTATACTATGACTTTTTATGCCTTATTATACTATGACTTTTTATGCCTTATTATACTATGACTTTTTATGCCTTATTATACTATGACTTTTTATGCCTTATTATACTATGACTTTTTATGCCTTATTATACTATGACTTTTTATGCCTTATTATACTATGACTTTTTATGCCTTATTATACTATGACTTTTTATGCCTTATTATACTATGACTTTTTATGCCTTATTATACTATGACTTTTTATGCCTTATTATACTATGACTTTTTATGCCTTATTATACTATGACTTTTTATGCCTTATTATACTATGACTTTTTATGCCTTATTATACTATGACTTTTTATGCCTTATTATACTATGACTTTTTATGCCTTATTATACTATGACTTTTTATGCCTTATTATACTATGACTTTTTATGCCTTATTATACTATGACTTTTTATGCCTTATTATACTATGACTTTTTATGCCTTATTATACTATGACTTTTTATGCCTTATTATACTATGACTTTTTATGCCTTATTATACTATGACTTTTTATGCCTTATTATACTATGACTTTTTATGCCTTATTATACTATGACTTTTTATGCCTTATTATACTATGACTTTTTATGCCTTATTATACTATGACTTTTTATGCCTTATTATACTATGACTTTTTATGCCTTATTATACTATGACTTTTTATGCCTTATTATACTATGACTTTTTATGCCTTATTATACTATGACTTTTTATGCCTTATTATACTATGACTTTTTATGCCTTATTATACTATGACTTTTTATGCCTTATTATACTATGACTTTTTATGCCTTATTATACTATGACTTTTTATGCCTTATTATACTATGACTTTTTATGCCTTATTATACTATGACTTTTTATGCCTTATTATACTATGACTTTTTATGCCTTATTATACTATGACTTTTTATGCCTTATTATACTATGACTTTTTATGCCTTATTATACTATGACTTTTTATGCCTTATTATACTATGACTTTTTATGCCTTATTATACTATGACTTTTTATGCCTTATTATACTATGACTTTTTATGCCTTATTATACTATGACTTTTTATGCCTTATTATACTATGACTTTTTATGCCTTATTATACTATGACTTTTTATGCCTTATTATACTATGACTTTTTATGCCTTATTATACTATGACTTTTTATGCCTTATTATACTATGACTTTTTATGCCTTATTATACTATGACTTTTTATGCCTTATTATACTATGACTTTTTATGCCTTATTATACTATGACTTTTTATGCCTTATTATACTATGACTTTTTATGCCTTATTATACTATGACTTTTTATGCCTTATTATACTATGACTTTTTATGCCTTATTATACTATGACTTTTTATGCCTTATTATACTATGACTTTTTATGCCTTATTATACTATGACTTTTTATGCCTTATTATACTATGACTTTTTATGCCTTACTATACTATGACTCTTTATGCCTTACTATACTATAACTTTTTATGACTTATTATACTATGACTTTTTATGCCTCACTATAATATGACTTTTTATGCCTTAATATACTACGACTTTTTATGCATTACTATACTATGACTTTTTTATGACTTTCTATGCCATACTATACTATGAGTTTTTATGCCTTACTATACTATGACTTTTTTATGACTTTTTATGCGTTACTATACTATGACTTTTTTATGGCTTTTTATGCCTTACTATTGTTATGCCCCGGTCTAGGGGGGCCTAGGACACAACATGAACCGGCCCCATCTTCCCCAAGTCCCAAGTAGCCACAACAAAGATTAGGTGGAATATAAGGAAAATGATTTATTTACATAAATTTCTTATGAACATATATAACATCAAGATTGAGTTTAGGCTTCAGGGTGGACTAAGGCCAACATAATAAACATAATCTCCCTGTCTGGAAAACAAACAATTAACCTAACCTGAGGAAAACAAATAACAACCAACTTACCTCCCTAACTAAATAAACAGGAGAAAACCAGAGAAACAAAACTGGCAGCCCACCCTTACTACTCAAGTAAAACCATGAACTACACCAAAACGGAATTGCTGCAACGAGGTGGACAGTTGGGAGAAGAGGAGAATGAGGTCTCAGCCGGCGGCCATCTTGGCTCTTTATATACCACTGGATCGGGGATGCAACCAATTACCAATCAGGACGCAGAGCCCTCCCACCAATGACGGCACGGCTGCGGCACACACCTATTTGCATACAAATAAAAAAAACAGAACACAGGGCACACACACATATACAACAGAGCACCCACAACAATAGGACCGCGGTCATAACACTATACTATGACTTTTTATGTCTTACTGAACTGTGACTTTTTTGACTTTTTATGCCTTACTATACTATGACTTTTTATGCCTTACTATACTATGACTTTTTATGCCTTACTATACTATGACTTTTTATGACTTTTCATGCCTTACTATACTATGACTTTATGACTTTTTATGCCTTACTATACTATATTGTTTTTATGACTTTTTATGCCTTACTATACTATGACTTTTTATGCCTTACTATATTATGACTTTTTATGCCTTACTATACTATGACTTTTTATGCATTACTATACTATGACTTTTTATGACTTTTCATGCCTTACTATACTATGACTTTATGACTTTTTATGCCTTACTATACTATGTTGTTTTTATGACTTTTTATGCCTTACTATACTATGAGTTTTTATGCCTTACTATACTATGTCGTTTTTATGACTTTTTATGCCTAACTACACTTTGACTTTTTATGCCTTACTATACTATGACTTTTTATGACTTATTATACTATGACTTTTTATGCCTTACTATACTATGTCATTTTTATGACTTTTTATGCCTTACTATACTTTGACTTTTTATGCCTTAATATAATAAGACTTTTTATGACTTACTATTCTATGTTGTTTTTGACTTTTTATACCTTACTATACTATGACTTTCTATGCCTTACTATACTATCACTTTTTTATGACTTTTTATGCCTAACTATACTATGAGTTTTTCTGCCTTACTATATTATGACCTTTTATGTCTTACTATACTATGTCGTTTTTGACTTTTCATGCCTTACTATACTATGACTTTTTATGCCTTATTATACTATGACTTTCTATGCGTTACTATACTATGTCATTTTTATGATTTTTTATTGCTTACTATACTATGTTGTTTTTATGACTTTTTATGCCTTACTATACTATGACTTTTTATGACTTACTATACTATGTAGTATTTATGCCTTACTATATTATGTCGTTTTTATGACTTTTTTCCTTACTATACTATCACTTTTTTATGACTTTTTATACCTTACTATAGTATCACTTTTAATGTCTTACTACACTTTGACTTTTTATACCTTACTATATTGTGACTTTTTATACGTTACTATACCATGACTTTTATTATCTTAAAATAATCTGACTTTTTATACCTTACTATACTGACTTTTAATTCCTTACTATACTATGATTTTTTATACCTTACTACACTGACTTCTCATGCTTCATTGTATGTTTGAATATATGAATGTACATATGTATGTGTGAATGTAATAATAATAATAAACTTTATTGGCACAGCAACTTACAAGAAATTCAGCACAAAGTTCCTTACAACAAAGAAATTATATGCACCAAATTATTCACATGAAAACGCATAGTGAAAATAAGAACACATTAACAGCATTGAATTAAAAGGAGCTACAATAATAAATAACATAAATCATCCACAAGACACTTAAAAGAAGTGCTGAGCAGTGAATAAAGGTGGCGCAAAATGCAAAATGTCAGAGCTCATCAAAGGCTAAGGTGAAGAAACAAGTTCTGAGCTTTCTTTTAAAAATACTTATTAAGCTGCTGCTCTGATATCTGTACTTGGTGTGTTCCATAGCTTTGGGCCGTAACTGACAAAGTGCATACAGTGGTAACACAGGCTAACAAAGTGCTAACACAGTGCTAACACCTGAAGATATGTGTACTTAAACATTTAAACAGAAGCATAAACTGAATAAAGTTGAACAAGAATTAATTTATTATTGTTTATGATTTTAATTATTTCTGTCAAACAGAGAAAAACATCTGAGAGTTCAAGCAGGTTTCCAACCTGCACTGAGGGAATCAGGCTGTGCAATAAACAGTGAGTCAGGTAGAAGTCAGACATCACAGCTGCTCCTCTAATGAAGAGCTGCTGCTCAGAATCAAAGATGGAGGAACACGACCTCCAGGTCAAACAAATAATTTGTGTTCGTCCAGCAGCAGCATCGTTATCTTCGTTAGTCTGAACAAACAGCGAGTCTTTTAACTCTGCACATTCTGACACTTTAATCAGCTCACAGCCGCCGGCTGCAGGGTGGCTCACAGACACAGAGTGTGTTTTACTAAATTAGTGTGTGTGTGTGTGTGTGTGTGTGTGTGTGTGTGTGTGTGTGTGTGTGTGTGTGTGTGTGTCAGCAGGCATATTGCATCTCTCTCATCTCCCTCCCTGTAGTTAACCAGCGCTGCCTCTGTTATTCTGCTCCTTTGCTCAGGATGACTAAAACACCCTGCGGACACAACCCCTCTTTATAAAACACATCTATCCCTCGCTTCCAGCCTGCAAGCGGGGGGTGGGAGGGGTGTGTGTGTGTGTGTGTGTGTGTGTGGTTGGAGGGGGGGGTGAAGGAGGCGAAGCTTTGATACAGCATGAAGCCTTGGGCCAACAGCAGCTCCTCGTCAGGAGCTGTGTGGAGTAAAAGACCAGGAACTGAACTGAGATCAGCTGCGGCAGGAACAACAGTCACAGAGTCCTGCAGCTACTGATGCAGGGTCAGTTCAGTCTGAGTCTCCAGGTCACTTCCTGTTCATCCAGAGTCAGAGAAATATAAAATATGAACCATGTGTGTCATAAGAGCTGTGAAGTCTTGAGTACTGGATAAGAAGTGTTTTGTGAGGTCATCGTGACCTTGACCTTTGACCTTTGACCACCAAAGTCTAATCAGTTCGTCCTTGAGTCCTGGTGAATGTTTGTGCCAAATCTGAAGAAGTTGCTTCAAGGCGTCACCCAGGCATCGTGTCCATGAGAATGAGACTGACGGACAACCTGAAAACAAAATGGCTGCCGCTCTGACTGACGCCGGCGTGCAGGAATAAAAATGATTAGGTGTGTCTGGCTTGTAGCTCTACCTCTGACCCTCTCTGTGTCCCCTCCCTCCTCCAGGACTTCCCCCAGCTGTACGAGGAGGCCCGGTACTACCAGCTGACCCCGATGGTCCGGGAGCTAGAGCGCTGGCAGGCAGAGCGGGAGGCCCAGCGGGCGTCGCCCTGCGAGTGCCTGGTGGTGCGAGTGACGCCCGACCTGGGCGAGAGGATCGCCCTGAGCGGCGAGAAGGTCCTGATCGAGGAGATCTTCCCCGAGACCGGAGACGTCATGTGTAACTCTGTGAACGCCGGCTGGAACCAGGACCCCACCCACGTCATCCGCTTCCCGCTCAACGGATACTGCAGACTCAACTCCGTCCAGGTCGGTCCAGTTAAAGGGCCAGTCCCCACACACACTACATACACACACACACACACACTAGACACACACACACACTGCACACACACACACTGCACACACACACACACACACAACACACTGCACACACGCACACACTGCACACACACACACGCACACACACTGCACACACACACTACACACACTGCACACACACACTACACACACTGCACACACACACTACACACACTGCACACACACACTACACACACTGCACACACACACTACACACACTGCACACACACACTACACACACTGCACACACACACTACACACACTGCACACACACACTACACACACTGCACACACACACTACACACACTGCACACACACACTACACACACTGCACACACACACTACACACACTGCACACACACACTACACACACTGCACACACACACTACACACACTGCACACACACACTACACACACTGCACACACACACTACACACACTGCACACACACACTACACACACTGCACACACACAACACACTGCACACACGCACACACACACACACACACTAGACACACACAACACACACACTACACACACTGCACACACACACTACACACACACACACACACACACTAGACACACACACACGCACACACACTGCACACACACAACACACACACTACACACACTGCACACACACACTACACACACTGCACACACACACTACACACACTGCACACACACACTACACACACACACACACACACACTAGACACACACACACTAGACACACACACTAGACACACACACACACACTAGACACACACACACTAGACACACACACTAGACACACACACACACTAGACACACAAACACACACACTAGACACACACTACACACACACACTACACACACACTAGACACACACAAACTACACACACACACACACACACACACGGACACCACACACACACTAGACACAAACACACTAGACTCACACACTAGACACACACACTAGACACACACACACACTAGACACACAAACACACACACTAGACACACACTACACACACACACTACACACACATACTACACACACACACACAAACTAGACACACACTAGACACACACAAACACACACACACTAGACACACAAACACACACTAGACACTACACACACACACACACACACTAGACACACACTACCCACACACACAACACACACACTACACACACACACTACACAACCACTACACACACTACACACACACAACACACACACTACACACTAAAAACACACACAAACACACACTAGACACACACAAACACACACCCACACCCACACACTAAACACACACACAACACACACACTAAACACACACCCACACACTAAAGACACACACACCCCCACACACACACTAAACACACACACACTTAAGACACAGACACACACTAAACACACACACACAACCAAACACACACACACAAACAAACACACTACACACACACACAAACAAACACAAACACACACAAACAAACACACACACACACACACACACAAACACACACACAAAAAACACTACACACACACACTACATACACACACACAAATACACACACACTACACACACAGTACACACACAGTACACACACACACAAAACACACACCACACAAAACACACTACACACTAAACACACACACAACACAACACACACACTATACACACACTACACACTAAACACACACACAACACACACACACTAAACACACACACAACACACACCCACACACACACTAAACACACACCCACACACTAAACACACACACACACACACACACAATACACACACACTACACACTAAACACACACACAACACACACACACTAAACACACACACAACACACCCCCACACACACACTAAACACACACCCACACACTACACACACACACACACACACACACAATAAACACCCACTACACACTAAACACACACACAACACACACACACTAAACACACACACAACACACCCCCACACACACACTAAACACACACCCACACACTACACACACACACACACACACACACAATAAACACCCACTACACACTAAACACACACACAACACACACACACTAAACACACACACAACACACCCCCACACACACACTAAACACACACCCACACACTACACACACACACACACACACACACAATAAACACCCACTACACACTAAACACACACACAACACACACACACTAAACACACACACAACACACCCCCACACACACACTAAACACACACCCACACACTACACACACACACACACACACACACAATAAACACCCACTACACACTAAACACACACACAACACACACACACTAAACACACACACAACACACCCCCACACACACACTAAACACACACCCACACACACCCACTAAACACACACACTAAATACACACACACACACACTCACACAAACACACCCCCCACACACACACTAAACACACACACCCCCCCACACACTAAACACACACACACACACACACCCACATACTCACTAAACACACACACACACACAACACACACACACAACACACCCACACACTAAACACACACACATACACACCCACACACTAAACACACATACAACACACACACTAAACAAACACACAACACATCCACACACTAAACACACACACAACACACCCACACACTAAACACACACAAACTAAACACACACACACACTAAACACACCCACACACACACACAACACACACACACACAACACACACCCACACACTAAACATACACACAACACACCCACACACTAAACACACACACAACACACACACACACCCACACACTAAACACACATACAACACACACACTAAACACACACACAACACACCCACACACTAAACACACACACACACTAAACACACACACACCCACACACACTAAACACACACACTAAACTCACCCCCACACACACACACTAAACACACACACCCCCACGCACACTAAACACACACACAGACCCACACACACACAAAATACACACACACAACACACACACTAAACACACACACTAAACACACCCCTCCCCCCACACACACTAAACACACCCCCACAC
>NW_019174672.1:282189-312040 GCF_002260705.1 Seriola dumerili
AGCATCTGATAAGGCAAACAGCATGCTGCGTATATGGATCACTTTCGCGTATAAACACACGGTGTGGTCAGGATATATATGTCTCAGTCGAACAGTTTGTTAAGTCGTTAATTATTAGCCAGTTTCTCTTAAGGTGTTCTCTCAACCGTCGCTAACAACATAGTGGCCTACATAGTATCATACAAATAGTGGCCTTATGCTGGTCGTCTCTATAATATGATCAATAATGTCGATCCCAATTTCTGTTTGAGATGAACTGCATAGATAGTCATAATCAAACCAGACCGGACCTGGTAAACGACCGTATCGTGGACACCACTGACAGTGACGCTCAGGATCTCAATACTCTAGTCCTAGGCAATTTCGATATCACCAACTTACTATCACCATAACAAACAGCAGTTATAGAACTACTACCTTCTTCTAGGATCCATATTCTACAATAACGTTTCTGACTCGAGAAATGCTGTTCTAGTGTTTGGTCTCGCTAACACACGATGAAGAGTTTGGTGATACTTCCTTTCTGAGGCCGCCGAAGAGCGGGCGAAGAGACTTGATTAACTCACATGCTCTTCGCTTTTTTGAATGACCGTTCACTGTCTCTTCTGGGGACAAATGAGGGAAGCGAGTAATCGCATCAGACGTAGGCTTAGCTGCTACTAGGACACACCTCGGATTCAACTACCTGATTTCATAGCGATTATACTTCACGACCGCTCTTCTCTAATACATAACAATACTGACGCAAATGATACCTGCTCACACGAGAGCTTTTTGCCAGTATACATAGGACAACACAACATGAAGCGGCTCACAACTATACACATCTTTATTCATACAGGTGTTGTCACTTAGCCATGTTGTGCAATATCCTTTATACAGCGCGGTTTGTAACTTTCACTGTTTTACTTGCCTCATTAAAGTCCTTTATTTAATTATATAGAGATAGAGGAACGTTAGCGTCTTTCAGTTTATTCTTTTGTTTATCCTGTTTACACCATTTTCTGCTTGTCCTCTGCGAAGTTTAAGCAAATGTATTTCCTACATGCTTCCTAAAATTCTACATTGACAATAGGTGTCTTATGTCTTATGCAGCTCATGAAGGGATCTATCTTTTACGAGTTAGCATCTATTTTTATCGCACGTTAGTAGACTTACCATTACTCTAAAATATCAATGCAATCGCGACTATTACACATACTACATAAACTGCACACCGTAATCCCACTTGGCAAAACTCTGATTAATCCAGCGCCACTCCATCATAACAGCTATTATTGTAATCGTTAATATCGCGACATTATCTCCATAATCAACCTGCCACAGCGCAACAGCAAACATTGTAATGTTTTTTAGTTTGGAGGTCTTTTCGCTACTAATGACTGTTGGGCAGTCTTATTCTAGCCTTCTAACACCACGCGAGTATCAGTTTTGTAAGAATAACATCACAACCTTGCAAAATAACTAAACCTAAAAAATCCGCTGTCTGCAAAGCTGGCATAAGACATAAGACACCTCATTTTGTCATGTAGGAATTTAGCGAAGCATGTGGAAATTAAACCATTACTGTCTGAACATCGCCAAGAGAACACACACCACAGAATCGAGTTCAAACAGGACTAAACCAAAATACAAACAATCGCAACGACAGCTAACACGATCCTTATATCATGAATAATAATAACGCGGACTTCACAATCGCAGGCAAGTACACAGTGACAACAGTACAGAACCGCCGCAGATCATCATAGGCACTATTCATAGCCATCAAACAATGCAATATTAACACACACACCTGTATACAACAAGCCATGTATAAATTTTGACCTATCATGAATGTTTTCCCTAAGTTCTAATAACTTTCAGGAAACAGCCTGTCGAACTAGATCACTATTCTAGCTAATCTAGTACTTTATATAGAAAGCGTCTAATTAACCAATGAATTGATATTAGACAGTATAGCACTAAACCACTCTGACTCATACTCCCTTCCCTCATTGTCCCCAAGAAGAGCACAGTGAACGGTCATCAAAAAAGCACCTAAAGAGCATGTGAGCTATAACTCACAGTCTCTTCACACCAGAGCCCGCTTCCGCGCTAAGAACAGGAGTAACACCAACTCTTCATCGTGGCATTATAGCGATAGGACAAAACACTTTTTAGAATCAAAACTATCTCGCAGACATCAGAAACACCACATATACCAAATCGCAACACCTGCAAAGTACTGTATATACTCTACTCTGCGAACCGATATTGCCCAGCAACTCACTCAGTATCAGACGATCACTGAGGCGAGTCACTCGTCATGGTGCATCACAACCAAGCACTGCCGCATATACTATCATATATTCACATAGACTTACTTATTAGAATTATATCACAAAACTAGATCATATTTTTGACTACAGATACAGGCACGACTATGTAAATGACATAACTATCGTAGCCACTCATGGTGTTAGCGACGTTTAAGAACATTTAAAACTGGTAATAAATACAACGCATCTCTAAACATTGAAAACATATAATTCTACACACAAGAGTCTATTAACCCGAAATACAACACACATATACTATCACCTGAGATTAAGAAAACAACACATATATAACCGCTAAGGTACCTATAAGTACATAACAAATACAATTCGATTATATATACACCATATAAATACCACCACACACACTAATTATATAGTCTCTATGATCATCAGCTGGAAAGCCTACACACAAACACGATAAATATGCTCACTTACATTAGGGATTGTGTGAGAGCGGTACACTACATGGAACCACGACAGCTGAAGGTAGTTCAATTGCTTAACACCTAACTTGAACGATGCTCACTATAATATTTTAACAGCCACGACACAGCTCATACAAGAACATCTCACGCACATTACATTTATTAGCTTGAATGTAGTGTCACACGCAAATAATGTAAATATGCAAGGCGGTACAGCATAATGTCACTAAAAGAAAAAGGCGAAGAAAATTACCCATAATTCACAGCATTATGCACAACCATTGGACATAAACTAAGACACTCAACGGACCACTGTGTGCGTCCCATATATCACACCCTATACATTCACCGCACCCAAGCAACCACAGGTTTACCCACTATACGATACGTTCACACCAGTGTAGACCTAAGCATGCATAATACTATCATTAACATACCATATTAATGGCATTCCGCGTTAAGGTCTAAGAACACACACAGAAACACAACACATTTTACACACAATCGCTTCAAGCACACAATTATAAGCATCAACTTCTGTCAGGATCTACGGCAATATGATAGTAATGAGACACAGTTTACATTATGATTACTGAACGAAACACGCATCCTCGACTTTACACCCATTACTGTTAGAGGGCTTAACGATAGCTAGTCAGCATCTACTTATGCTTTAACCTAGCTCGTGGCTCCGTCGTCATTGCATGTTAGTTTGTAAGCTAAATAGCAAGATACAACATTAAGACTTTTTTATTAACGTTTATTTGACAATTTATCGAGCCTAAATCATCTATCGTATGCTATCGCTTGCCACCGTTTTTTTTCTCTTATATTAGAAATTCTTACTGATTCATTACTGTTTGTTACTCACATTATTCAATTTTACAATTTCATCATTGTAAGATGCAACATGCTGATTATCTACACAATGGTTTCTAATCACCAATATATATTTCTAGTTTAACTGTTTGTTGTACGCTGCATTCTTTTCTCTTTTGGAGAACATAATAACAAAAAAAAGACCACAATGGAAATGGACATCAATGATATACACTCCAAGCAAACACAACTATTTCATACCGGAGTAAACTTACTTATGGGTCACAATACTTACAATCACCACCATCATTTTTAAAAAGTCATTCTTTGACTCACGCGCCAACTGCATTGTATCGGTCTATCACCACGCCGCCCACTATACTGGAAACACTTACAGCGAAAAGTTAAGAGATGAGCGTGTTACTGACCTGACTATAGCATACACTACATGAAATAAACAATAATAAAGGAAAAACCACAACACAAACCACGAGCACTATATTACAATATTCAGGTGTGAACAAAACAATATTGAGGTTTATTAAATTACGACACTCTTATTTCCAACCCCCCTTTTTACTAGCCCCTGGACCATTTGTTTACGATGACGTGCTATACGTAATGCGAGCTCACATGTTCGCGACCTGGAAGCGACCTCTATTCTCTGCCTCAGGCATGTATTTTTTTTCCTTCTACCTTTAAACTCTTTTTATTTGCTGCATTCATCAATGTTACATTATGAGGATGTACAATCAATATTCTTATCACCTAATCGTAATACTGTCACTATCTGGGACCCACACAAATCACATTCTACTAATTCACATTTCTTACACACACATCTACATCAATCAACACATCATCATCATCACCCACACACACACACACGACGTTTTCTTCGTCTTAATCCAACCCAATAATCTCCTATTTATCGACTACAAAACTAGAAGAATACAATCTTGACACCTTTGACAGAGAAACATCATATTCGTGTCATTTCTTATAGTATTTATTTT
Source organism: Seriola dumerili (assembly GCF_002260705.1). NCBI lineage: Eukaryota > Metazoa > Chordata > Actinopteri > Carangiformes > Carangidae > Seriola > Seriola dumerili. Next base: position 286,771 of record NW_019174672.1, read on the forward strand.
CACGTGATACATCTGAAACAGTCAGCCATGGATTACAGAGGAGCAAGCCGCAGCATGAACACACATGGCATCACTATATTCCTCTGACGTGACTGTGCACATGCAGATTTGATATGGAGTCCTCAGAGGTGGATGGATCTGTTACATAAGATGTTGGAGACTGATGAGGTGGAAGAAAGCCTGGGGGAGGAGACGTGCTGTGTTTCATGTAGTTTTGTTATACCAGCGCTTACATCTGAAATAAGGACTATTTAAAAATCTCATACCTGGATCAATCAATCTTGACATGACGTAGCATTATTTTTACTGGCCCATGGTTATTGAGTTGATTATTGTCTTTATTAATTCGGTTAATATGTAAAACATATATAACATGATACATGCATTTTCTGGAGTGTCCGGAGAACAGCGATCATTTAACATCGTATTTTAGCATTACCTTTTGGTTGCGTAAACACAATTTCTTCATAGTTGCTTTTCTAAACCATATAAACTACATCACTTCTACTGTTTTTTTGTTCAAATAAAAAGAGGAATGTGTTGAGGAAACAGCGAAACTGGGAAGAGGGCCAGCTCCGCATGCGCAACAACAGCCAGAGCCAACAAGAAAGAAAGACAAGCAGAACCGGACGCGCACCTTAGAAACACGTCGAGCAGACGAAGTAGGTCACACCCGCACAACCAGCAAACAGAATTAAACTATCCACACTTATACTATGTTAATTTCAACTGAATCTTACAGCGTTTGTAGACAGTTAACATTCATCTTAATATAGAGAACTATCCTTCATACCATCAGCACATAGATACCACCTATGCATGTTAACCACATCCATGCAGCATTATTTGTCCACGATATGGGCCAATGCTGACTGGTCCCTCCAGTCTTAACCAAAACGGGTCTCATGAAAGGCGATCACCAAAAAAGAGCGTTTTAGGTCTGAGGACCCAAACTTACACACGGCAGTACCCAACTCATCGTGATTGAATTCAATAACCTGCAACATGACATACTGGACATCGAATCCTGACCCAGGTCTACCGGTTGCTGCACTACGCACAGCTAGAGAAAGACCTACACAACACAGCAACACGCTATCACTCGCTCCTCCACCACATCCCTGTTCCTTCATAACATCCACACAAACGGTCCACACACACTGCCAAGCCTCAAGCTCTTGAGTTTCATATAATGGTGCTGCAGTTGCCCTACACTAGGTTCCTACCACACGAGCACGCCTCTCTTGTTCACACACACAACTAATACACCTCGCTTCTACTTACCTCCGCTGATAAACCTAGCTCATCTTGACTACTCGCCGTTCCACCCGCCGTACATACACAGCCGGCTGGCTGGTCAGCCTAAATACCTAAAGAACCGCGCCTGGTACACCGAGCGCTACGAACAGAAGGCAGTCTCGACCTTGTATCCATATTCACACACTACCACACACCACTCACCACAACACCCCATACACCCACAATACCTACACACACCTTAAAATACACACAACACACACACGACCCACAACTCACTAAACACACACCCCACACACACACGGATTCCTTGGGTGAACTCCACTCAGACCAGAATAAAACTGTCTATAATTTCTCACCTCTTTACTTTAATTCCTAACAATCTCTCCCCACCGCACATTCCAGCTCTAGAGGCTCCATTCAGCGTCCGCCCGTCACTCTCCTCAGTTCACTTAGTACGGTCCTTTCGTTTTAACTTTCATCATCTCTGTTCCATTCAGTTTTTTTACACTCTTCCACCGTTGAATCATTATTTACAGAACTCTGGTTTACTGATACAGATACTTAGATCTCTTCTACACTTCACATCTGTATTCTCTTCATACCCTCCACAGCTTTTTCATGACGTATATCATTTTTATATTATCTCTTTCTATTTTGACTCTTTTATCCTTGTCTGTTTTCATGTGTATTCTTTAGTCCATTGTACGACCTACCTGTACCCTAAATCACTATATGTTGATCATCCCTGCCTTGTTTTTTATAAACTGGTCCAGGATAATAATTCTTCTTTTATAAACGTGGCCCATTTTAAATATTTTAATTTATTTTAGGTCTTCCTCAGGTTCACAACTTTTTTCCATTTTACAGTGTTTATTATTGATTAAATCACTACGTCGTTTTTTTCATCACAGAATCAAGCTTGCTCTTTTCATTCTTAATTTCTTTTTGTCAAAGTACAAACAACTAAAATTCATTTCCTTGAAATGCAGTTCTGAGTTTCAGAATGGTAGTAATTTATTTCCAATAAATCGTTCCCTTCCAACAGATGAGTAGGCCTTGAATAACAGTTACATCAGCACAGTCTTCAGTTACAGTTAGACCTATACTATACAACCCAACGTTTCCCTCCATAAACTCACTCAGTCTCGTCAAAGGTTAGTAGTACTTACAACAAACATTCCTCAGGGTTTCTTCCTCCTCCTTCCTCTTTTTCTTCTTCCTCATCATCTCCTCCCCTCTTCTCTTTCTTCCTCTCCTCTTCTCATCTTCCTCCTCGGTCCTTTTATAATTATATCTGGGCATTCTATAGTTCTCATCTTATCTCGTTTTGTTCTTTATTTGGTCTCTTCTCTTGTCTTTCCTCTTCTTTGTTTTTTATATCGTCGTGTTTTATACCGCTTTACATTTTGGTTTCCTCCTCTCCTCCTCCTTCCTCTTTCCTCTTCTTCCTATCTTCCCCTAATAACAAATAACCCCCCCCCACCCCCCGGCCTGTTTGATTTTCCTTGGTATCTCTGGAACGTCTGACCGACCTCTTCTGTGAACATTTTAATAATTTGAAGGTGATTATAAGAAAGAGGGCATCTCTTCACAGGTTTTAGATCTTCACAGGAAGTTTTTAAACTTAAGTGGTCTCTTTCTCCTTGGTTATAGGTCCTATAGGGTCGTAACTGGGCTAACTGGGAAGCTGGGTGCTGGTATTACTGATATTCAGATCCCGCCTCTCATCTGGTTGGAAGGACATTTTTGGGCGATATTTATATTCCTACATTCTGACTCATCCTGAACGCATTTCGTGCCAATGCATTTTAACTAGTTGTTTGTACTTTGCAAAAATGAAATAAAGAAAATGCAAAGAAGCAGCTTCGACTTCTGTGACTTGAAAACACGAAGCGTAGACCCTTAATCAATAATCAATACATTCTGTACAAAATGAAAAAGGTGACACTGAGGAGCTAACAAATACATTAAATATTACATTCCAAAATGGCCGCTTTATAAAAACATTAAATTATCTGCGACACTTTATAAAAACAACCGGACAGATGATCCACATCATCAGCTGATCAGGGCCGTCCGGTTCTGTCACCATGACTCAGCCTCCACATAGAAACAGCAGAGGTCAAAGGTCACTGAGAGTCTCTCAACTCAGTGTACTCCGCCAGCTGTGGAGGGCGTATGCAGGATCCAGATGTGGTGTAGAGAGGTCTGTAGTCCCTGTTTCAGCCAGAGTTCCCTGTTTGAATCCGGATCGGGGTGCTGGTGATGGGAACGGCTGTTGCCGCAGGGTCCCGAACAGGGACGTACTCGCTGAACTGGGACGAGCGACGCCGCCCCGCAGACGCCCTGATGCTGAAAGCCCTTCTGAAACAGACGCTCCAGGACCTGCAGTGACGGGGGGGGCAGCAGATGTAGAGACTTACAGGTAAACACACGGGGAGACATGTAAGAAACGTTCCTCCATTCTGGTCTGAGATTAAAGGGCCAGTCACCAAAACCACAGGGAACTCGGTGTGTGTGTTTGTTTAGTGAGTAGTGGGTGTGTGTGTGTGTGTTGTATTTAGTGTGTGAGTGTGTGTTTATGTGTGTGGTGGGGGGTGTTTGTGGAGGGTGTGTTGTTTAGTTGAGTGTGTGGGTGTGTGGGGGTTGTTAGGTGTGTGTGGGGGGAGGGTGTGTTTAGTGTGTGTGGCGTGTGTGTGTGTATTTAGTGTGTGTTGGTGTGTGTGTTTAGTGGGTGGGTGTGTGTTTAGTGTGTGTGTTTAGTGTGTGGGTGTGTGTTTTAGTTGTGGTGGGGGGGGGTGTGTTTGGTTGTTTAGTGCAACAAAATGAAAACACACACACTAAACACACCCCTCCCCCCACACACACTAAACACACCCCCACACTCACTAAACACACAAACACACCCCCCCCACACACACTAAACACACACACCCACACACTAAACACACACACTAAACACACACCCACCCACTAAACACACACACACACACACACTAAATACACACACACACGCACACACACTAAACACACCCCTCCCCCCACACACACTAAACACACCCCCACACACACCCACACACTCACTAAACACACACACACTCACACAAACACCCCCCCACACACACACACTAAACACACACACACACACTAAATACACACACACACACACACCCACATACTCACTAAACACACACACACACACACGAGTTCCTGTGGTTTTGGTGAACTGGCCCTTTAATCTCAGACCAGAATGAGGAACTGTTTCTTTAAATGTCTCACCCGTGTGTTTACCTGTAAGTCTCTAACATCTGCTGCCCCCCCCCCGTCACTGCAGGTCCTGGAGCGTCTGTTTCAGAAGGGCTTCAGCATCAGGGCGTCCTGCGGCGGCGGCGTCGACTCGTCCCAGTTCAGCGAGTACGTCCTGTGTCGGGACCTGCGGCACAGCCCGTCCATCACCAGCACCCCGATCCGGATCAAACAGGAACCTCTGGACTGAAACAGGGACTACAGACTCTCTACACTCACATCTGGATCCTGCATACGCCTCCACAGCTGGCAGGACGTACACTGAGTTGAGAGACTCTCAGTGACCTTTGACCTCTGCTGTTTTTCATGTGGAGGCTGGAGTCATGTGACAGAACCGGACCGGACCCTGATCAGCTGATGATGTGGATCATCTGTCCGGTTGTTTTTATAAACGTGTCCAGATAATTTAATTCTTTTTATAAAGCGGCCATTTTGGAAATGTATATTTAATGTATTTGTTAGCTTCCTCAGTGTCACACTTTTTTCATTTGTACAGATGTATTGATTATTGATTAAAGGGTCTACGACGTCGTGTTTTCAGTCACAGGAAGTCGAAGCTGCTTCTTTGTCATTTTCTTTATTTCATTTTTTTGCAAAGGTACAAACAACTGTAAAATTGCATTGGCCTGAAATGCGTCAGGATCGAGTTCAGAATGTAGGAAATATAAATAGTCGCAAAAATCGTCCTTCCAACAGATGAGAGGCGGATCTGAATATACAGTACATACAGCACAGCTTCAGTTAGCAGTTAGACCTATAGACTATACAACCCAGGAGAAACCAGAGACACTTAAAGCGTTAAAAACCTTCTGTGAACGCACCCTCTAAAAACTGTGAAGCCAGACTGCATCTTCATCATCATCATCATCTTCAAATATTCAAATGTTCAACAGCACGAGGTCGAGTCAGACGTCTCAGAGATACAAGGTAAATCACACACCAGCCGGGGGGGGGGGTGGGGGGGTAGGAGGAAGATGAGGAAGAAGAGGAAAGAGGAGGAGGCGGAGAGAGGAGGAGGAAAGACGAGGAGGAAGATGAGGAAGAGGAGGAGGAAGAAAGAGGAAGAGGAGGAGGAGGAGGATGATGAGGAAGAGAAGGAAGAAAGAGGAAGAGGAGGAGGAAGGGAAACTGCAGGAATGTTTGTTGTGAACGTTCTCTAACCTTCTTGAACGCAGCCTGAGTGAGTTTCTGGAGGAGAACCAGCTCCTGATGATTCAACATTTACATCCATCTCCATCTCTGAGTCACACGTTCAGGCTGATCCTCTCGTCTCCACGGCAACCGGGGCTTGGGCATGTCAAACCCGAGACAGGAAGTCGCTTGTTATCGTCTTCGCGGACGACGTAATGGACTGACAGTCGTTCACGTCACTTTAAATATCAACAGTTACAGATCAGCTGTGAGCGTCACAGTGATGTCACAGACCACATGATCATTGATGAATCACTAGTTTCAGTCATGACCTCATCACCTGCGAGGCTGCAGGAGAAACTGCTCATTGAAAGTGACGGTGATGTCACTTCCTGCTTCATGTGACGTTCACTGACGCGTCGTTAAAGTGACATGAATCTGTCTGAACGTCGAACTCAGAGAAGAATTTAAATGTTGAACTGTTGCTTTAACCTTTGAAACCTGTGAGCGTCAACATGATCACACACACACACACAAACACACACACACACACACACACACACACACACATTAAAATGGTCGACCAGCTGTTCTCTCACCGCTGCAGCTTCACAGTTCTCGCGCTTCACGTTCCCATGACGACACGATGCTCGATAAACTCGCTGCTCCACTGTGAAGCGGCGTGAAATGACAGGAAGTGACGTGACGGTGAGTGAACGACCTCACGGGTTGCAGCGTGATCTGAAAACTTTAAAAACTTAAAACAAGGAGCCCGGAGTCCTGAGGGGGGCGGGGCTATGAACACGAGACGGACAGAGGATGACGGGGTTCGGGTGGATGTGGACTGGAAGGCACCTGCACAGGTACAGAGCTGGAATCAGACCAGACTGAGAGAGACCAGAACACTCAGGGACCACACCTGGTCTCACACCTGATCTCACACCTGCACCTGTCGCCTGTTGTCCTGTTACAGCTGGACTCAGGTGTTTCCCGGTTCAGTGTCTCCAAGTGAATCAGTCCTAGCTGCAGCTCAGGATGATGTCACCTGACGGGGCGCTGCATCGGCCAATCACATGTGAGCGAGGTGTATTTAGTGAATGCTGTGTTTCTGTTTGACACACGACGTCACAACTCAACGTGAAACAGCCGCCGCCGCCATCACCTGTGAAACCCTGTGAACCACTGTGCTGAGTCCTGCTGTGCGCCCCCCCCACCAATGCAGGTCTGAAAAGAGCCCCCGCCCCTTCTCTGCTGCAGGCTCCAGGATACATCAGCTGCTGCTAGAATAACACAGCACTATCTACCACCTGACTGTCGGTGGTCCAGGTGCACTGTGGGTAATGGAGGCAGCAGCTTTTGACAAAGAAGAACATGGAATAAAAGACAGATCTGTGGTTCTTTAAAAACCTGATCACACCGACCACCTGGTCAACCTGTGACCAATCACAAGCCGTCCTGACAGAGCTGAGCTCTGATTGGACGGAGAGCAGCAGCTTATTGTCTGAGTCACTCCAGATTTTCAGAGTAGAGCTGGAATAATTTAATCAATGATCAATTAATTAGTCAATCAAAGGAAAATTAATTGGCAACTATTTTATGACTGAATTATTAGTGATTTTAAAGCAGAGCAGACAAATGTTCTGATGGTTCCAGGTTCTCCGCTGTGAGAACTTCCTGTTTCTCTTCCATCAGTTTTATTCACATTCGTTCTAATGTTAATCAATGAATCAATGATGAAGACACCTGTGTCTGTGTGAGCTGCCCCCCCCCCCCCCCCCCCCCCCCCCCCCCGACTCCTCGACACTGTTGGCAGAGCAGCTGCTAATTCACCAGAATAAAAGCCCACACTGACTCTGATTTGATCCAGTCCAGCTGTTCTGTGGATCTGGATCCAGTTTCACCTGGAGACAAAAACCTCATTGATCCTGTCGATCAGCAGAGACGGTGGCGAGCTCAGCACAGTGGTTCAGACCTGTACGACGGACGCGGATCAGTTCTGTTCAGACCGGATCCTCAGGTGAGACCCGGTCCTCACAGGACAGGTACAGTACATGAACTGAAGCTGAGGTGTGGAGTTCAGTCTCAGAGTCGACACCTGCAGGAACTAAAATGAGACACGGTTTCAAAACAACATGACGAAGATGTAAAACTAGAAGCCAAAAGATTAAAAGGAGCTGCAGGGACTGAAGGGGGGGGGGGGGGGGGGGGGGGGGGGGGGGGGGGCGAAGGAGGCGGACTCTGAGGATGTGAGGACTGGAAGAGGAGGTGAAGGGTGATGCAGTTCGTGGTCTGCAGCGGGTCCACTCCTCATTTCAGCAGAGCCTTGTAGAGCATGAGGGAGCGCGCCGTGGTGCGGTCCTGCTCCAGACAGAAGATGAAGTCCCTGAGGTTAACGCGTGTGATCCGCTGACGGAGCTGCTGCCGGGGCGAGCCCGCCGCCGAGGAGCCGGCACCCGAACCTGAGGCCACCTGAGGGGGGGGGACAGGAGCGTTATTCAGACTGGTCTGTGGTCTGACTGTTTCACCAAGATAAAGACTAATGTTACCATGGTAACAATCAATCAACAATCAACAACATGAAAACATGTTTGTGGTTTCTAACATTGTTATGGAGACAGCAGACAGAAGAAAAGAGTTGGCAGCCATTCTGTTTTTTATTGTGTCACTCTTTGCTGAATTTACAAAGTAAAACATCCTGTAACTGTTGAGTTCTTCTTTAAGGGTAAACACTGCTCCGTGGTTGGATGTGGTTCCTCAGTCGGCCATTTTTCTTATTTTGAAAATGATAGATCAGGTCTAGGTTCCATCAAGTGTAAAGGTCTGTGTCCATGTGTAGTGTGATTATAGATCAGCTCTAGCTTCTATATTAATACTGTGAAAGTATCAAAGCCTCAGTCCACAGAGAAATGCACACAGCCTGTATTCAGAAACTGAACCTTAAAACCAGCCGTCAGGACTTCTGGAACTTTGTGATGTCACAACAAAGCAGTCACCAAGCCCCGCCCACCTGGACCCACCATCCAAACCTTGCAGGATTTGGTTTCTCTGAGTGTTTTTACCTGAAATCTGCTATATTTTTATTGGATCACTCAGAAAACAGTCAGCCAATCAGAAGAGAGGCTCAGAGCCTCCTCTCTTCTGATTGGCTCACTGACCTGTTGTTACTAGAGCTCCAGAGAGAAGCCTGAGAGAGGAGATGTGAAACTACACTGAGATGGTTTTTATATCTTCTGATGGATCAACACTTCAAAATAAAAATATGGAGTTTTAAGGTTTAGAACCGAACCTCAACATATATTCGTCAGTGGATGGAAACAGCAGAGTGAACCTTGATTCCCTCTGAATGTTCTCTGACTGTCAGAGGTGAAGGTTCAACATCAGGTCTGCTCTGTGTCTCTCAGGCCGGTGGACTTCCTGCAGAAGCTCCTGAATCATCAGTCAGAGGATTAAGTGAGATCTCCCACACTGCTTTAATCACACACCAGACAGTCCAGACCTGCAGGAGGATCACTGCAGCTTCATGTCTGAGGTGTGTCGTGTCCTGGGGACAGGTAACGCCCGGCGCCTGCAGCTATCACTCACACAGGCTGCTGTGCTCCGACAAGTTCCCCGTTCCCACCGAACATCACACAAACAGTTCCTTCATTCAGCAGCAGCGTCTCCCAGGAGAGGGAGACGGCCCGGGGCCGAGCCCAACCCTGAGAGGACAGGTGGAGGTGGGGAGACCCAGCAGGTGACTGGGACCGAACCACTTCACCTGATGGTGAATGAACAGAGAAGTGAAGCTGGCAGCTGAAAACAGCCTGCGAAATCCTCCTTTTTCCACTTGTTCCTCACATAGCAGCGAGTGATGTGTGAGAGCCGGAGGTGCAAACGATCACAGAGACAACTGAGCTTCTATTTCACTCATGAGCGGCGCCCGAGGCCGAGACGACACAAGACCGGCCGACAGCCAGAGTCACGATTCACTTCACATGTAAATCAGCTCCGACAACGAGCTGCGTTCCCCAGCCTCCGTCACCAGCCTCGCTCTCTACTCTCATTTATTCAGCACTTACTCTTCCTGTTTTATTTGGATTTTAATATGTATCACATTGTTTTATTTTCAGAATGCAGACATGTTACAGACTCTGAAGAAATGCAACTAAATAAAACTAAACAGATAGTTCGACCAAGTCATCTGATTGGACGAGAGGCATGAGACTGGGACTGTTCTATCAACCGTTAATCAGCGTCACATTAATGTCGTTATCGATCTCAACGATGAAAATATAATATAAATAACGTTTGAATGAAATGATGTGTGGTCGTCAGGACAGGATGAAGGAAGAAGCCTGGACACTTCAGAAACCACACCCCCAGATGTGCTCACATGACATCATCAGGTCAGAGACATATTTGTGTTGCTTAGCAACAGTCCAGTACCAGTCCAGTTGATGAACTATTTGTGTAGTCGTAGCAAAATAAATGATGAAATAAACAAACAAATCATATTCTGTTGTTGTTTATTTCTCTAACATGGCGCTGGTAGAACTGTTGTATAACAGAAACATCACACGAGGTGAAAGAATTGATTAATGGCTCATTAATTAGAATCTATTTTGATCTTCATTTATGACGTTCTCAAGAGATTAAACCAGAACCAACATCTGGAGACGTTTGTTCCATTTCTGATCATCTTTAAACTTTTTATAAACTAAATGATTAATCACATAAATAAATAAATAATTGATAATAAATATCAGTCTGCTCTCCATCATCAGTCATCATCCACTTCCTGTGTCAGTTGTGAGTGAAACAGTGAGTCTGGTTCAACTCTGTAGACGGAGCTGACGGCACAGGATAGGAATGAAGCTCCAGGTCCACACAGGAACACAGAGAGAGCTTTATGAAGCCGCACCGCCTGAGGGAACGTTCTCCACACACACACACACACACACACACACACACACACACACACACACACACAGAGAGGCGTGGCCTCTGTCCTGACACAGATCAACCTCTCTGCTCCAATACAGATTTAAATATTACACAGATATATAAACAATCAATATACAGGAGACGTTCTCCACCTCTACACTAACAGACGTTCTCCTCCTCTTCACTAAGAGAGACGTTCTCCGCCTCTAAACTAACAGACGTTCTCCACCTCTTCACTAAGAGAGACGTTCTCCGCCTCTAAACTAACAGACGTTCTCCACCTCTTCACTAAGAGAGACGTTCTCCGCCTCTAAACTAACAGACGTTCTCCACCTCTTCACTAAGAGAGACGTTCTCCGCCTCTAAACTAACAGACGTTCTCCACCTCTTCACTAAGAGAGACGTTCTCCGCCTCTAAACTAACAGACGTTCTCCACCTCTTCACTAAGAGAGACGTTCTCCGCCTCTAAACTAACAGACGTTCTCCACCTCTTCACTAAGAGAGACGTTCTCCGCCTCTAAACTAACAGACGTTCTCCACCTCTTCACTAAGAGAGACGTTCTCCGCCTCTAAACTAACAGACGTTCTCCACCTCTTCACTAAGAGAGACGTTCTCCGCCTCTAAACTAACAGACGTTCTCCACCTCTTCACTAAGAGAGACGTTCTCCGCCTCTAAACTAACAGACGTTCTCCACCTCTTCACTAAGAGAGACGTTCTCCGCCTCTAAACTAACAGACGTTCTCCACCTCTTCACTAAGAGAGACGTTCTCCGCCTCTAAACTAACAGACGTTCTCCACCTCTTCACTAAGAGAGACGTTCTCCGCCTCTAAACTAACAGACGTTCTCCACCTCTTCACTAAGAGAGACGTTCTCCGCCTCTAAACTAACAGACGTTCTCCACCTCTTCACTAAGAGAGACGTTCTCCGCCTCTAAACTAACAGACGTTCTCCACCTCTTCACTAAGAGAGACGTTCTCCGCCTCTAAACTAACAGACGTTCTCCACCTCTTCACTAAGAGAGACGTTCTCCGCCTCTAAACTAACAGACGTTCTCCACCTCTTCACTAAGAGAGACGTTCTCCGCCTCTAAACTAACAGACGTTCTCCACCTCTTCACTAAGAGAGACGTTCTCCGCCTCTAAACTAACAGACGTTCTCCACCTCTTCACTAAGAGAGACGTTCTCCGCCTCTAAACTAACAGACGTTCTCCACCTCTTCACTAAGAGAGACGTTCTCCGCCTCTAAACTAACAGACGTTCTCCACCTCTTCACTAAGAGAGACGTTCTCCGCCTCTAAACTAACAGACGTTCTCCACCTCTTCACTAAGAGAGACGTTCTCCGCCTCTAAACTAACAGACGTTCTCCACCTCTTCACTAAGAGAGACGTTCTCCGCCTCTAAACTAACAGACGTTCTCCACCTCTTCACTAAGAGAGACGTTCTCCGCCTCTAAACTAACAGACGTTCTCCACCTCTTCACTAAGAGAGACGTTCTCCGCCTCTAAACTAACAGACGTTCTCCACCTCTTCACTAAGAGAGACGTTCTCCACCTCTACACTAACAGACGTTCTGCACCTCTACACCAACAGTGTTCTGTCAGACACGTTCTCCACCTCGTGTTGGAGTCATTAATCATATAATTATGAATTGCTATTCTCTACAGCTGAGAAGAACTAAAAACATGTGATATAATAATGATTCACTGGTTTGTATTAAATGTCGTTCTGTGGTATTAAAATCTGAAACGAGCTTCTGGAACCTGCAGAACCTCCTCCTGACCTCAGCAGGTAAAAGCTGTGACAGGTTATTTGTTGTTTGAGAATAACAGCGCTCCCTCGTTGCTAGCGTGTTTTCATAACAGGCCGAGCCCCGGGGCGTCAGGGTGGGGGCGGATGAAGCCTGACGGGGCCTGCAGCTGGGAGCTGAAGGGCGGACTGCAGCAGCTCCGGGCTGATCAGATAACAACAGCCAGAGAACAAAAAATCGTCTGTGCTGTGAATTCTGTCCTGCAGAGCGGAGGCAGGGTGGGACCTCTTCATGGAGAGAGGATCTCTGCAGTGTCTGATCTGACACTTAAAAGTAACAGCTGGACATTAACACAGAATCTGAATCTCATTCAAGACTTGATCCAGACCCTGGAGGTCCTGGTGACCAGTGTGGTTCTTCATTTCTATTTAAACAGCAGTTACTGGCAAACTTCCTGAGAACCTGACGTGTCTTATTAACTTCAGCTCAACTCCACACTGAACTAGTCAGTCCTTGAGTATCGACATGTTCGCACTGAGACTGGGAAACTGGCTTTTAAATTTCAGGCTCCACACACGTGAACTAACATGTAAAAAAGATGAGTGAAGAAGTTAATCCAGTGTAATGTTGTAAATGTGTCAGCTGACTCAGGACAGTGTGAATGTGTGTGCTTCAGCTGAGTCTAAATGCTTTTATGAACTATGTCCTATATTATACCCGTCTCTGCTTTTATGATTCTCCTACATTACACTGAACGCAGCTTACCATTTAAACACTCACACTCATGGATAATTGTTTGTCGTGTTGTGGATTTTGTTTCAGGGCGTCCTTCCCTGTATAAATAAAGGTTTGAATGAACCAGTCGACTGCATGAGCAGGAAACAAGGTGTTTACAACCTGTTTCTGACGCCACCAAGTGGCAAAAAACTGTTACCACAGGTTAAAGGTTTCACACCTTTCTTTTTTTTTATTATTAAAAAACTGAATTCAGTCATCAAGACTTAAAGACCTGCTGAAAACACCAGGCTTTCACCACATTCAGATCTCAACAGAACATGGACAGAATGTAACACCTGCTTCCTGGTCATACTGGTGAAGGTGTCAACAAAAACCAGTAGAGATGATAAAGTTTACAATTACAACATTTCCATCATATTGTTTCAGTTCTGTCCAGTAATAAAGTCATCAATGATTTAAACATGCTCTGGATGAGCAGTCAGAAATAGATGGATGAATAAGTGGTTGGATCGATTAAGAATCAGTAATTTAAGATGTAAGTAAAGTTTACATGAGGTCAGTTTCAGAGAGAATACTGAGTGTAAGACTTGAAAGGTGAGAGGTTCAGAGCTGCTGCAGCCACAGTCCACAGGCCAGCACATCGCTCACATTTCCCAGAGTTCATTGCCCCTGAAATGTTGGATTACTCTGCAGCCCCCCCCCCCCCCCCCCCCCCGTCACTCTGCTGCCTTTGTCTGGGACCGCTGGGGGTCGAGCCTCAGGCGGGATGTGTGGGGGTAGAGAGACAGGGAGAGCATGTGTGGGAGGGTGGGGCAAGCACGAGGCAGGCAACCCCCCCGAGCCATGACCCCCTCCCCTCCCACCACCTCCCCGATCCCCATCCAACCCTCAGCCCCGAGCTCATTTCTGCAGAGCTGAAATCTATGGCTGCCCTCAGGGGGGTGGGGGGGGGGTCCCACACCCACAAGGACCTCCAGGCAGACACTGACCCCCTTCACTCAGCTTTGGTCACATTCACTGCCTGGATTAGAGACGAGTGTGTGTGTGTGTGTGTGTGTGTGTGTGTGTGTGTGTGTGTGTGTGTTTCTCTATATTCATGGGGTCCACAGAGCCTGGGATTCATTTTTGAAACACGGCATCATGGGAAATCAGTGCAGCAGATAACTGTAATAATCTTTCAAATGTGTTTTTCCCTCCGAGGCCTTTGATTTGAAAAATCCCATTAGCCACTTGATATCACAAAAGGCCATTTTCCAAGATGGCCGCCATTTCCAGCTCAGGAAACAGAGTTTTAACCACTGGACGAATTTCAATGATTTTACAACTGAATCCTGTTTTTGACTTCGAGGACGTCAGATTCACAATTAAATATTATTCTAAATAATTTTTTAAATAATCTTATTTATTATCTATTTATTTATTAATAATTATTATCTATTATTTCATATAATTATTATGTCCCTCCATGTGATTGTTCTAATTCAGCAGGACTTTTAATTTGTAAAATGTAAAATGTTTGATGTGACACCTGAATCGTTCATAAGGGAAAAACTGTGGGTGAATTTATTGCAGAAAAATTATATTTTCTTGCTAGACATGTCAGCCATCTTGGAAATGGCGGCCATCTTGAATTTCTGAGTGGCTAACGTGTTTTATTAATAATACTGTGTCTACATTTGAAAGATTTCTCCAGTTCTCTGCGGAGCTACATCAGCTGACTCCTGATTGGTCGTCTGTCCCGGTCGACTCGTCACTGGCTTTAAACGACGGCGTGATCGTGATCCTGACGTCTTACCTCTGTGCCAGCCGCGGCTCCTCCCGGTGAGTCCAGCTTGCGTTTCTTGCGCGGCCCGATGGCGGCGAGGGCCGTGAGGTTGGCGTCTCGTTGTCTCATCTGAGCCAGCTCCTGCTGCTGCATCTGTGGAGGGAAAACAAACACGATGTCACGCGTCGACGTTTGTTTGGGCTCTGTGTGGCCGTCCAGGTGGAAACAGACCTCAGGTGAAGACGACGACACGAAGGAGACATTTATACTTCAGACTCGTTTCCCTCCTCTGTCAAACAGCTGATCCACTGCTGCTCTCTGGGACCATGAGGGACTGTCTCCTCACAGTGGGACAGACAGTCCTGAACTACACTGACCTTTAACCCCGTCTGCTGAGGTCACCGGCCTACAGCCTCTTCTGGTCTACCTTTGTCCACATCTGAACCCAGACACTGACCACTACTCAGAGGTCCTGAGTGACCTCTTCAGACCGGTCCAGACCGCCCTGACATGCCTCCACTTGGCTGCCCCCCTCCCTCCAGCCCTCGGGCCTTGAGACTTATGGGTAATGACCCCTGACCTCTGCAGAGACCTCAGGCAGACCCTGAGGTCTCTGCAGAGACTCGAGCGTCTGGCTACGGCCTGAGGGTGAGACTGTGTGTGTGTGTGTGTGTGTGTGTGTGGGGGGGGGTGCAGTCAGCTGGAGGCTGGATAACATGAACACAGTGAAATGGGACGCTCCCCACAGGTTGACATAAGAACATAAAGAAATAAAACAACAAACAAACGTAATGAACTACAACAGGAAACCTCCACCTTCTCTCCGTCTGTCAGTGGTGTGGTGCACAGACAGACATATTGACCACAGTATCAGTGATCAGGATGACTGGGCTTGGATCAATAATAATGTATATACACACACACACATATATATGAGTATATATATATATACACACATTCCAGACTCAACAACACAAGCCTTCACATGAAGACAACACTGACACACAGGGGGTCGTACCTCCTTGGCCTTCTGCTTCAGGCGAGCCTGCTCTGGATCTTCTTGTCTGGCGCGACTCTGGAAGTCAAACACAGACACAGGGGTCAGACCGCTGCTTCTATCTGATGACCTTTGACCTCTCTGTGCTGATGGGTAAACATGAAGGGCGCTGAGCTGTGACTGAGGAGGAGTTTTTATTTTCCCGCTGACTCTGACTGACGATCACTTACTAATATAATATAATATAATATAATATAATATTATATAATATGATATAATATAATAAACTTTAATGTAAAAAATATTAATTTGTTTTTAGAGATTCATATGTTTTATAATATTAATTGTGTGTGTCCATGTTCTACATATAAAAATCTATTTGACCTTTTTTTTTCTTTTATTTCTTGGTATTTCAGAATAAAGCGCCGTATTTCAGAGTAAAGTTGAGCTGAATCTATTGATGGTTTTAATTTGGATATAATGAGTCAATATTCTTCAGTATAATAATCACCTCCTCAGTGACATCTCTGTCAAACGTCAAGGTAATGAGCCCAGTGAGTGTGTGTGTGTGTGTGAGTGTGTGTGTGTGTGAGTGTGTGTGTGAGTAATGATGTCTTTAGAAGATAATTTCTGTAATTATCTCTGCTTCCATGTGTCACGTCTTCCCCATGGGAGGACAGAAAAACACACACACACACACACACACACACCTAATAGGACACCATTAAGCAGGTTTTAAAACAGGATAAAAACTGATCTCACAGCCATGAAGAAGAAAGTGGCTGAGATCAATTCAAATCATTAATCGATCAGTGTATTGACAGAAAATTAATCTGCAACTATTTTAATAATAGTTTAATATTTTCTATCACAGTAAATTGACTGTTTTCAGTTCTGTTGGTCGACAAAATGTGATGTGAAGATGTCACCTTGGACTCTAGGACGGACAGAAGAAAGAAGAAGAAAGAAGAAGAAGGAACAACACACCTGTACACTGTGTGACTATACAGGTATCAGATTGAGAGTGTGTGTGTGTGTGTGTGTGTGTGTGTTGTACCTTGGCAGCCTTCAGCAGCATCTCTCTCTCCTGCTCGTCTTTCCTCTGTTTCTCCATTCGCTCCAGCTGCTCGAAGAAACGAAGCTGAGAGCGAACGTCTGACGTCTGTTCGTGATGCTCTTCATCCTGACGGAGGAAGACAAGGAGGATGGTGACTGTCTATCTAATTTGCCAACTTAAAACACCTGGATTTCATCTGTATTTACTGTCACATGATCACTCAGAGAGGAAGTCAGGAGATCCTTCATGTCCGTGTAGAGAGGAGAGACTCTTCTAGCTAAATGTTTGTCACCAGGTGTTTAACCTGCAGAACTCCGACTGTGTGAAGGAGCTGTGTGTGTGTGAGTGTGTGTGTGTGTGTGTTCTCACCTTCCCTCCGCTCGCACGATGCTGAGCAACGGCTGAAACCTTCTCCAGCAGGGAGCGCAGTCTGGACTGAGTCGCGTGGGAGATGAAGTTGACGACCTCCAGAGGAACCTCGGTCACCCCCAGCTTCTTAGCTGAGGACGAGAAACAACGAGTCTGTATCAGCTCCTCTGAGATACATACATGATCTATAGATCTATAGATCTATATCTCATGTATGTATATGTATATATGTATATACATGAGTTATATTCATGTGTTTGTTCACAAAGCCCTTCCTGGATTTCACGACACAGCTCTTTGAAAATGAATCTGTTGGTTCCTCTTGGTGGTTTTAGATTCTTCATCTCTGACCTTTTAAGTTTTAATTGATTCCTATCACATTATTTATTAAATTGTATTAATATGTTTAACTGATGTTCTTTTTTAACTGGTGTTTTGATCTGCTGCACATCATTGTAAAGGAGAGTTTATATAAAGACATAAACTCCATGTTGAACACCAACCAGACGTCTGCTGTGGAGTGACAGTCTGACTTTCCAGATATGAACGGAAACAGAAAATAAGTTTGAGGTCAGTGAGGTCAGTCGAGTCCGTCTCTCCTTCACTGACGAGTTTCTTCTTTATTTGATTATTAAAATCAGATTTTAATTCTGAGGACTGACACAGAAACATTTCTGCCCCAGAAATAATTAGACGCATTTCTGTCTTAGTTCTGGATGTTTCCTCCTCTGGCTCTACTTTTGTCCTTGGACTAATTCCAGACTCAAACTCTGGGAGGATGTGTCGTCCTCCGGTCAGCTGATGATCACACACAGTGAACGGTGGCGCTGGTGAAGCACTGACAAGAAGAACCAGAACAAACCTGAAGGTGAGAAATAAACCAGGTGATCCAAACTAAAATCCGACCGTTTCCATGACGATCAGACTGAGGCGGCTGCTCGTCACATCACTGTGACCTGGATCCTTTAAGTGACCACGCCTCCTGGTCCTGTGTCCAGCCTGAGGAGTCTCACCTGTCTCACCCTTAAGTTACTCCCTCAGCTGAGGAGAAATGAAACCTTTGGAGTCAGACTGAAGTAGAAAACTTCAGGTGTTTTGTGCGACCGGCCCCCGATCATTAATATTAACAACCTGTTCCCTACAGTATGTCAAGCTGCTCGTCCCGCTGCCACAGCAGCAGACTGAAACTGAGGCTAAACATGGAAGCAGAGGAGCAGGTGAAGTTACACCGTCACCTGCTGCTGCTGCGCTCAGACAGGTAAAACCTCATGGCAGTGAAACTAGAGAAAAGTCTTCGTACGACTCAACCAACAGAACATCAGCTCCATCAGCTCTAGCTACATGTCTGAACTCAGACAGACCAGCTCCTCTTGGTGAACGACACAGAATCTCTCAGGTTCTGGTGCTGAGGTGGATTCTGTCTCCTGGTTTTTCCTCTCCAGACCATCAGACTCAAACCCTCTTACGCAGGTGACTGTACCTGTGTCCAGGATGCGGCGGTGCAGCAGCCCGGTGGGCAGGAAGGACTCGTCTTTACAGGAGCGGATCTTTGTGCCCACCAGCTCCGAGCTGGTTGCTAGGATACGGGCGTTCTCCTCGTTAAGGTTGACGCCGGCCATGGACGCCACGTCGTTGATGTCATCGTCATCTCTGAGGACAGAGAGGTGAGGACACAGAGAGGAGGGATTATTTTCTGTTATTCCACCAGGTGAGTCTTTAAGGACAGATTATATTATATCTTTATATATTATTATTGATGAGGTTAACTGAAGTTGAGAAGCCAGAGCTGTTATTCTTTGCTGGCGGAAGGTGTTGTTGGGAGGGGGTGGGGCGCGCGCGCGGGGGGGCTCAGACAGTTTGTGTCCAAGGTGGTGTGTGTCTTTTTATTCTTTATAAATTCAGTTGGTGACAGACTCTCTGACCCCCCCCCCCCCCCCCCCCCCGCCCCCTCAGTGAAACAGTGGCAGCAGCAGCTCAGCTTCAGTGAGGAAGACACTGTGGAGCGCTGCTGCCCCCTGTGGCTGATCTGTGAACTACACCCCCCTGATGTTCTTCCTCATCACTGTGATTCAGTGTGTTTGAATCTGGACTGAGTCACTGCCTCGTGTCAGAGAGAACATCCATCTACTACAGTCGTTTTTAAAAACAGTTTCCTATAGATATGAATAACTGTTCCATTATGAATAATTCACCTCAAACACCTTAAGTTAAGATTTTCCTTAAAGTCTCAGTTAAGGTTTCCTTAAAATAAAAACAGTTGCTCAAAACACCCTTAAGTTTCAACCTTGAGGTTTCCTTAAAATGTTCACTTAAGTATTTAAGGTTTTCTCCTGATCTTAGCCTTACTCTTAAGAAATCACTTCCTCAGTTAAACTGATGAACAAAACACCTTAGTGATGAAACTAGAAAAAACTAAAGGTATCTCTGACTCTGTCTTAAATGCAACATGTCTGAGTTCATGCTGCTAAATTTATAAAAATTGTTTATTTGCACAGAAGTTAGTGTAAAATATTACACAGTAAAAAAGAAACTGTATGTGCAGGAGAGGAAGGAAGCCCAGAGGGTTCATACAGAGACATTAAAACATAAAGCAATACAACATCAAGTAGACAAAAAAAGACAGACATAAATAAATTATAAATATATATAAAACATATCTAAAATATAATAATAATAATAATAATAATAATAGATCCATATTGAAGAAAATGAAAACATCCCAGAGATGATGAAGATCTTCAATGACCTGAATGAAGAACTAAATATTAAATATTAACTCTTTTCCTCGGAGCGTTTAGAGTCTGTGCAGCGGAGGAAATGAAACCTTAGGTATTTAAGAAAAAAGTGCGACCTGTCCCTGAGTCGTCTTTACCTCATGTTGAAAACATCAGGTAGATTTCCCTGTGACGCTTTGTTGAATGAAAACCTCCCTCTCACCTGAATGTCCCGCCCCCTGGGTCACTCAGCTTCTTCTGATTGGCTTGAGCGGACAGGTTGACGAGACTTTTGCCGATGATGGTTGTGGGTCCTCTGACGAGCGCACCTGAGGAAGGCAGAACAGGATCAGCTCCAGATCTACAGTGACGACAGCTGATCTAAAGGTCACATGATCTCTGCTGTGATGGAGAGTCGCCGCCCTCCAGTGGTTCAGAGTGGAGCTGCAGCTGGACTCACCTTGAGGTCTGAGGTTCTGACTGATGACGACAGGTGTACGGGTCTGAACGGTCTGGACTCCTGGTCTGCCCACGGCCTGGAGGAGACAGAGATGTTAACTCAGAGACTGGAGCTGGTTCTGGATCTAGTTCTAGTTCTGGTTGTGGATCTAGTTCTGGTTTGGATCTGTATCTGGTTCTAGATCTGGTTCTGGACCTGATTCTGGATCAAGTTCTGGTTCTGGATCTAGTTCTAGTTCTAGTTCTGGATCTAGATCAAGTTCTGGTTCTGGATCTAGTTCTGGTTTGGATCTGTATCTGGATCTGGTTCTGGATCCACTGCGTGTTTCAGATTCAACAAACTGGTTCCCAGTTTAAAGATCAACTCAAAACGTCCTGAAATCTGCTCTTTGCTGACCTCCAGTGGTTTAATGTCTCACCTGGCTGCAGTGATGTAACTGTGACATCACTGATGGGTGTGGCTACAGGTGAAACAGCACAGATCTGACCACACACTATAATTCTGACATCAAACGCCCCCCCGGTGGAGAGAAACAGACACATGCAAACCTGAACCCCTCACACACACCTGAACCGCTCACACACACACACCTCTCGCTCTCACACACACACGAAACTCTCACACACACCTGAAGCTCTCTCACAGACACACACACACGAACCCCTCACCCACACCTGAACCTCTCCCCCACACCTGAACCCCTCCCACACACCTGAACCTCTCACACACTCCCGAACCCCTCACACACACACACCTGAAGCTCTCTCACAGACACACACACACGAACCCCTCACACACACACACAAAGCTCTCACACACACACACAAAGCTCTCACACACACACACACACACACACACACACACACCTGAAGCTCTCTCACAGACACACACACCTGAACCCCTCACACACGCCTGAACCTCTCACACACACACACCTGAACCTCTCACGCACACCTGAACCCCTCACACATACCTGAAGCTCTCACTCACACACACACCTGAACCTCTCACACCTCACACACACCTGAAGCTCTCTCACAGACACACACACCTGAACCCCTCACACACACACACCTGAAGCTCTCTAACACACACACACAAAGCTCTCTCACACACACACACCTGAAGCTCTCACACACACACACCTGAAGCTCTCTCACACACACACCTGAAGCTCTCACACACACACACACACACGAACCCCTTCATCGTACCAGAGCCGTTGTGGTCGTGAGCGGCGTGTTCAGTCTGACGGTGCTGGTGGCCGGACTGATGGGCAGTCGCGGTCTGATGGCGGTGGTGGTGACGGAGCCGGGGGCGGCAGGGGGGGGCGCAGAGGTGCTGGGGGTGGCCCTCCTTCCGGTCAGCTGATGATCACACACAGTGAACGGTGGCCGCTGGTGAAGAACTGACAAGAAGAACCAGAACAAACCTGAAGGTGAGAAATAAACCAGGTGATCCAAACTAAAATCCGACCGTTTCCATGACGATCAGACTGAGGCGGCTGCTCGTCACATCACTGTGACCTGGATCCTTTAAGTGACCACGCCTCCTGGTCCTGTGTCCAGCCTGAGGAGTCTCACCTGTCTCACCCTTTAAGTTACTCCCTCAGCTGAGAGAAATGAAACCTTTGGAGTCAGACTGAAGTAGACCGGCCCCCGATCATTAATATTAACAACCTGTTCCCTACAGTATGTCAAGCTGCTCGTCCCGCTGCCACAGCACGGCAGACTGAAACTGAGGCTAAACATGGAAGCAGAGGAGCAGGTGAAGTTACACCGTCACCTGCTGCTGCTGCGCTCAGACAGGTAAAACCTCATGGCAGTGAAACTAGAGAAAAGTCTTCGTACGACTCAACCAACAGAACATCAGCTCCATCAGCTCTAGCTACATGTCTGAACTCAGACAGACCAGCTCCTCTTGGTGAACGACACAGAATCTCTCAGGTTCTGGTGCTGAGGTGGATTCTGTCTCCTGGTTTTTCCTCTCCAGACCATCAGACTCAAACCCTCTTACGCATCATGTACCTGTGTGTCAGGATGCGGCGGTGTGCAGCACCCGGTGGGCAGGAAGGACTCGTCTTTACAGGAAGCGGATCTTGTGCCCACAGCTCCGAGCTGGTTTGCTAGGATACGGCGTTCTCCTACGTTAAGGTTGACGCCGGCCATGGACGCCACGTCGTTGATGCATCGTCATCTCTGAGGACAGAGAGGTGAGGACACAGAGAGGAGGGATTATTTTCTGTTATTCCACCAGGTGAGTCTTTAAGGACAGATTATATTATATCTTTATATATTATTATTGATGAGGTTAACTGAAGTTGAGAAGAGCTGTTTTTCTGGGCGGGGGGCGGGGGGGGGGGGGGGGGGGGCTCAGACAGTTTGTGTCCAAGGGGGTGTGTGTCTTTTTTATTCCTTTATATTCAGTGTGTGACAGACTCTCTGACCCCCCCCCCCCCACCCCCCCCCCCCCCCGCCCCCTCAGTGAAACAGGGCAGCAGCAGCTCAGCTTCAGTGAGGAGAACACTGTGGAGCGCTGCTGCCCCCTGTGGCTGATCTGTGAACTACACCAACTACACCCCCCTGATGTTCTTCCTCATCACTGTGATTCAGTGTGTTTGAATCTGGACTGAGTCACTGCCTCGTGTCGAGAGAAACATCCATCTACTACAGTCGTTTTTAAAACAGTTTCCTATAAATATGAATAACTGTTCCATTATGAATAATCACCTCAAACACCTTAAGTTAAGAATTTTCCTTAAAGTCTCAGTTTAAGGTTTCCTTAAATAAAAACAGTTGCTCAAAACACCCTTAAGTTTCAACCTTGAGGTTTCCTTAAAATGTTCACTTAAGTATTTAAGGTTTTCTCCTGATCTTAAGCCTTACTCTTAAGAAAATCACTTCCTCAGTTAAACTGATGAACAAAACACCTTAGTGATGAAACTAGAAAAAACTAAAGGTATTCTCTGACTCTGTCTTAAATGCAACATGTCTGAGTTCATGCTGCTAAATTTATAAAAATTGTTTATTTGCACAGAAGTTAGTGTAAAATATTACACAGTAAAAAAGAAACTGTATGTGCAGGAGAGGAAGGAAAGCCCAGAGGGTTCATACAGAGACATTAAAACATAAAGCGAATACAACATCAAGTAGACAAAAAAAGACAGACATAAATAAATTATAAAATATATATAACATATCTAAAATATAATAATAATAATAATAATAATAATAATAATAATAAGATCCATATTGAAGAAAATGAAAACATCCCAGAGATGATGAAGATCTTCAATGACCTGAATGAAGAACTAAATTATTAAATATTAACTCTTTTCCTCGGAGCCGTTTAGAGTCTGTGCAGCGGAGGAAATGAAACCTTAGGATATTTAAGAAAAAAGTGCGACCTGTCCCTGAGTCGTCTTTACCTCATGTTGAAAACATCAGGTAGATTTCCCTGTGACGCTTTGTTGAATGAAAACCTCCCTCTCACCTGAATGTCCCGCCCCCTGGGTCACTCAGCTTCTTCTGATTGGCTTGAGCGGACAGGTTGACGAGACTTTGCCGATGATGGTTGTGGGTCCTCTGACGAGCGCACCTGAGGAAGGCAGAACAGGATCAGCTCCAGATCTACAGTGACGACAGCTGATCTAAAGGTCACATAGTCTCTGCTGTGATGGAGAGTCGCCGCCCTCCAGTGGTTCAGAGTGGAGCTGCAGCTGGACTCACCTTGAGTCTGAGGTTCTGACTGATGACGACAGGTGTACGGGTCTGAACGGTCTGGACTCCTGGTCTGCCCACGGCCTGAGGAGACAGAGATGTTAACTCAGAGACTGGAGCTGGTTCTGGATCTAGTTCTAGTTCTGGTTGTGGATCTAGTTCTGGTTTGGATCTGTATCTGGTTCTAGATCTGGTTCTGGACCTGATTCTGGATCAAGTCTGGTTCTGGATAGTTCTAGTTCTAGTTCTGGATCTAGATCAAGTTCTGGTTCTGGATCTAGTTCTGGTTTGGATCTGTATCTGGATCTGGTTCTGGATCCACTGCGTGTTTCAGATTCAACAAACTGGTTCCCAGTTTAAAGATCAACTCAAAACGTCCTGAAATCTGCTCTTTGCTGACCTCCAGTGGTTTAATGTCTCACCTGGCTGCAGTGATGTAACTGTGACATCACTGATGGGTGTGGCTACAGGTGAAACAGCACAGATCTGACCACACACTATAATTCTGACATAAACGCCCCCCCGGTGGAGAGAAACAGACACATGCAAACCTGAACCCTCACACACACACTGAACCCCTCACACACACCTGAACCTCTCACACACACTGAACCCCTCACACACACCTGAACCTCCTCACACCACACCTGAACCTCTCACACACACCTGAACCCTCACACACACCCTGAACCTCTCACACACACCTGAACCCCTCACCACACACAACCTGAACCTCTCACACACACACACCTGAACTCTCACACACACCTGAACCCCTCACCACACACCTGAACCCCTCACACACACACCTGAACCTCTCACACAACACAACCTGAACCTCTCACACACACACACCTGAACCTCTCACGCACACCTGAACCCCTCACACATACCTGAAGCTCTCACTCACACCCCACCCACCTGAACCTCTCACACCCTCACACACACCTGAAGCTCTCTCACAGACACACACACACCTGAACCCCTCACACACCACAACCTGAAGCCTCTCTAACACACACACACAAAGCCTCTCCTCACACACACACACTGAACCCTCACACCCACACACCACATAA
>NW_019174672.1:312065-344565 GCF_002260705.1 Seriola dumerili
CGTCATCAGAGACTGCTGGCTGTTGAGCAAAGGACTGACGCAGGGCGGGGAGGCTTTTCTGTGGAGAGACGACAGGTCAGGTGATAAGTGACGACTCGTCACTGGAAACATGGAGAAGTTAGGACTATGTAATGACATCGTGATAACTTTTACTGATGGAATAACCTGTTAAATATTTAAAGAATAAAATGATTTTTCTGCTGTATTTCTGTTGACCACAAATATCAAAGACGCCTCAAAGAACAGATTTAATCTGAAGGAATAGATGGAAAAGATATATACATATATATATATTTATTATATATATAAATTTATATTTCCAGCTTTTACACTGTTTAATGTGCTTCAGTCATTTGATAATTAAACAACTGTATGACTGATAGACACTCTGGAGAGATCAGACCTCAACTACAACTGTAGAAACAAGAGTTGAATCTCATAAAGTAGAATAAAGATAAATATATAAGAAATATGAATATATAAGAAATATATAATATATGAAATATAATATATAAGAAATAAATACATAAGAAATATATAAGAAATATGTGAAATATATAAGAAATTAATATATAAGAAAAATAAGAAATAAGAAAAATATATGAAATATAAGAAATATATAGGAAATAAGACATATATGAAATATAATAATTAAGAAATAAATACATAAGAAATAATAAGAAATAAGAAATATGTGAAATATATAAGAAATAGAATATATAAGAAATAAAAATTATATAAGAAATAAGAAATATATGAAATATATAATGAAATATAGAACTATAATATATAAGAAATAAGAAATGTAAGAAATATATTATATAAGAAATTGATATATAATAAATATTAAGAAAATATATGAAATAATAAATATAATAAATATATAATATATAAGAAATATAATAAATATATAAGAAATAAAAAATATATAAGAAATATATAAGACTGCAGCTGTGAGCCGCAGTAGAACTGGTATTAAAGCACTTGTAGTGCTGCTGATGAGCAGTGACGCTTCAGTACTGACTACTGAGTACTGGTTTAAACTGTATGAAAGAGCTGGGATGGTGGAAGTGACAGTGTTAATGACTGTGGTATCCATAGTAAAAGTACTGTAGTTGTGTACTCATGAGTGTGGTGGTACCTTGAGGAAGGGTGATAGGTAGGCTGTGGGGAGGACTTCAGCTCAGCTGCAGCGAGTGTGAACTCCTCAGCTCAATCTTAGATCCTGAGAGGACACACAGAACCCTCGTTAGGACACACAGAACCTCGTTAGACAGGAGACAGAACCTCGTTAGGACACACAGGATCGTTAGACAGGAGACAGAACCTCGTTAGACACCAGTACCTCGTTAGACAGAGACAGAACCTTGTTAGGACACGACACACGAACCTCTTTTAGACACACAGAACCTCGTTAGACAGAGACACAGAACCTCGTTAGATCAAGTCCAATCAAACTAAAGAGTGTCTTACGAGTAGGTCCTCGACCAGGCCTTCACATTCTTGGAGGTATCTGGGAGGGCGAGTTGTGGGTGCCAGCTTGAAGAGCGTGGCGAGGAAGTTCTTGCTTTCTCACCTTTTCTTGCATTTCCTGTCAAAGACAATTAAAACAGTGAGAAACCAGCAGCGCTGACACAACCTCGTCAGCTGCACGGGACACCGTCCTCACCTGGGAAACACACGGTGACTCTGGCGGGGCGTGACTGCGGGAGCGGCAGGGGTCGTGCTGGTCAGGGGGGCGGACGTGACACCGGCAGACTGGCCACGGTCGTCCCCCCCGCTGTTATCACCGTCGGGGCCTTTCGAGGGGTCGTCATCTTCAACGACACCGCGCGTAGCGCCGGGAGGCCACGGCCAGTATTATTTCCCTCGGAGCTAAAAGAGAGGAACACACTGAAGGAAACATGACTCAAAAGAATAATAATGTTGCTCTATGTAAACTGCTGGATGTGGAAAGAAAGTTGGCACACAGTTGCTTAAATTGATAAAATGTGATGTTGTGTTCAAAGCTTGTTTATTGAAGGTTTAACACGTTTAATCTTCAACACAGTCAGTAAGAATGTGGAATATTGTGCATGGTGTGATGATGAGTTTCAGCTTCTAATACAGGTTCAAATGTTGGATCCCTCAGAAAAAATACCCTTCTCTTTAATTTCCTACCAAAATGCAAAAATAACCGAGTTTTGATAAAATCAGACGTGTTATTATCCACAGAGGCCTGCACTGGCTTTGTGATCTGCGGCTAAAAACTCTCGAGAAGGAAAACATTCCACACTCGCATTTAATGGATTAATAAATAGGCAGCACAACACCGAGCCACGAAGCAATGTGGAAGGCCACGACACCCATTAACAGTTTTCCAAAGCGGGAGGAACTTGACATTTCTGAAATTTTTCCTCAACAAACTTTAGAAAAGGGAAAACGCTATAGTAGGAGCCTGCTAATATGTTTCGCCAGGTGAAACTGATTGTTGAGGGTCAAAACCCAGAGTCTGAAGGAAGAAGCAAGATTAAATTCATGTATAAAAAATTTGGAAAGTGCCAGTTAAATATGCTGCTTCGAAACAAAAACTTTTCTTTAGACTTTACTGTGTATTCGTAAAAGAAAACGGTCTCATTTATAAACGGGAACAACAAAACATATTGTGGTTGTTTCGTTAAACTTTGGCGGCGCTTTAATGAGAGACACAGTGTCTCCGTCTACCCCACCGGTTTGATTTGATGGAAATCTGAAGAGCCGATGCCCTCATCACCTTGATTCAGAAGATTCATTTTTTTGTTTTTTTAATCTGTTCCCTGCAGGTTTCACGTTCGGCTGGAGGAGGGACGGTCGGTGGGCGACCCCAATGCGCACACTAAAAAAGTCTGCTTTCGACCCATCTCCCACAACAGCCCCGGTCACCTGTACGACTGCCACGGCTATGAAGGGCAACAGCTGTGGGCGCTACAGGAAGGTACGGCATCAGAGTTTATATCTTCTCGTATCCCTCCGCCACTCAAACTTAGTTCCAAGGTTACATCCCTGTTTATCCAGAGTCCACGTAATATATGAACCATTTGTTGTGAGATTTTGTCATTATTTCTGTGTGAAGTCTTGAAGTAATGCTAAAAAGTGAACCAAATGTGAAGGGATTCCCTTTTAGGAGTTCTCGAAGATATTGCATCGCAATCGCAAAATCATGTTTTTTTGAAGGTTCACCTTGAACCTTTGAACTTTTGACCTTGAGCCACCAAATTCTAATAGTTCATCCTGAGGTCCAGGTGAATGTTTTTTACCAAATTTGTAGAAATTCCCTTCAAGGCATTGACGGACGTATTGCATTCACAAGGCCAAAACTGTGTTTTGAGCGTAACAAGCCCGCTGACCTTTAACCTTTGACCCCCAAAATCAATCAGGTCATCCTAGTTCTTATGAATTGTTTCTTGCCCAAATTTGAAGAAGTTCCGTCAAGGCGTTACTGAGATATCATCCATAGAAAGAAATGGAGGACGGACATACAAAGCAAGCATAAAAATCCTGAAATTTGAATGTCAGAATCGTCATTGAATGCATCACCAGAACAGTTAAAACGGTCCCTGCGGGCGTCTCTGTCGCCACAGGATGAATCTGTGGTGGATGGAAACTGTAGAACAGTTGTGTCGCTGTGGGGCTCGGATGAGAAACGTTTAAAACGATCAAAGTCTTGACGTCCGTCTTCTGTCCTCACTTCCTGTTTGCTCCCCGTCTTGTTTCCCTCCAGGACAAAGAAGCCTGTATCACCCCGTCCGGATGGCCTTCTGAGTAGCAGCACAGCGAGGGACACCTCCACTCAGCAAGGCGACAGAGAAAGCACCGCATGGGAAGTCTAGACAGTGTAGAGATACATACGATGACTATCCACGTGTGCATCATCCTCTCTCTCATACACTTGCGAGAGTTCTGACGGGTCGTCGTCGGTCTACCCGCAGCCCACGTGTGGCTGTTCGGATGTAGCTAGCCCAATCACTCGTCTTGCCACATTGACTGGAGAAGAGCCTATCAACCCAGTGAGGACTAACCTATAACACCTCACGGCCCCGACCCGCGTGCGGATCCTATTCTTGATTAATTAATAGAGGAATTCCGTGTACGCAAGTGCAAAACGTATCTCATCCGTATGTGATTACTGTCTGTCCATACACTCGATCGTCTGAAAGATTATGGTGTGTTTTTAGTTATTTTTTATTTATATATGATGTATACAACTCTGCTCCGCTCCCCGTCCACTTGCGTACAATCTCACGCTCTGGATCCCCCCCGCACCCGTTACTCCCATGTTGTTACCCTAGCTGCCATCGAGGTGACACCTGTTTCTCATATATAGTAGTGTATGCTCAGTAGAGTAGCAGGGATGGCGTGATTCAGATTGAGTGTGATCAGGATTGTTCAGGTGATGTCCACTGAACTGGATGGAAGGACTTCAGTGGTAAATGACTGAGACTGTTCTGGGTCACAGAGTCAACTCCTGTTTGTTTACCAAGTGAAACGTAAGTTAAACATGTGTTTTAGGAGGTCAGATTAATGATGAGAGACGGGGCTCTGACGTTGGACCCTCCAGTAATTTTAAAAGCGTCCTCATGCTGAGGGCGTGCAGCAGGAGGGACGATTTCATCTGCTTCAACATTCATTCACAATTCCTAGCTGATTAAATTCTGATGCCCTGTTCCTGTTGCGAGCGTCTGCGACGACGAGGGGACGGGAAACACAAACTGGCCAGTGTGGTGGAGGAGACTGAACCATTCTGGTGGGAGCGGGGGAGGCCCAGGCGACGGTTCTGCAGGTGTAACCAGGAGCCTGCAGACAACACAGAAGGAAACTCTCTCACACACACACACCTGAACCCCTCACACACACACACAAAGCTCTCCCACACACACCTGAAGCTCTCTCACACACACACACGAACCCCTTCATCGTACCAGAGCCGTTGATGTCGTGAGCGGCGTGTTCAGTCTGACGGTGCTGGTGGCCGGACTGATGGGCAGTCGCGGTCTGATGGCGGTGGTGGTGACGGAGCCGGGGGCGGCAGGGGGGGGCGCAGAGGTGCTGGGGGTGGCCGTCATCAGAGACTGCTGGCTGTTGAGCAGAGACTGACGCAGGGCGGGGAGGCTTTTCTGTGGAGAGACGACAGGTCAGGTGATAAGTGACGACTCGTCACTGGAAACATGGAGAAGTTAGGACTATGTAATGACATCGTGATAACTTTTACTGATGGAATAACCTGTTAAATATTTAAAGAATAAAATGATTTTTCTGCTGTATTTCTGTTGACCACAAATATCAAAGACGCCTCAAAGAACAGATTTAATCTGAAGGAATAGATGGAAAAGATATATTACATATTATATATTATTTATTATATATATATATTATATATTTCCAGCTTTACACTGTGTTAATGTGCTTCAGTCATTTGATGAATTAAAGCAACTGTATGACTGATACAGACTCAGCTCTGGAGAGACGCTCAACTACAACTGTAGAAAAAGAGTTGAATCTATAACTACAGTCAGAATATAAGAAATATATAAGAAATAGAATATATAAGAAATATATAATATATGAAATATAATATATAAGAAATAAATACATAAGAAATATATAAGAAATAAGAAATATAAGAAAAATATAGAAATATAAGAAATATATAGGAAATAAGACATATATGAAATATAATATATAAGAAAAAATACATAAGAAATATATAAGAAATAAGAAATATGTGAAATATATAAGAAATAGAATATATAAGAAATATAATAATTATATAAGAATAAGAAATATATGAAATATATAATGAATATATAAGAACTATATATATAAGAAATAAGAAATGTAAGAAAAATCTATATAAGAAATTTGATATATAATAAATATTAAGAAAATATGTGAAATAATAAATATAATAAATATATAATATATAAGAAATATAATAAATATATAAGAAATATATAAGAAATATATAAGAAATATATAAGACTGCAGCTGTGAGCCGCAGTAGAACTGGTATTAAAGCACTTGTAGTGCTGCTGATGAGCAGGTGACGCTTCAGTACTGGACTACTGAGTACTGGTTTAAACTGTATGAAAGAGCTGGGATGGTAGAAGTGACAGTGTTAATGACTGTGGTATCCATAGTAACAGTACTGTAGTTGTGTACTCATGAGTGTGGTGGTACCTTGAGGAAGGGGATGAGGTAGGGCTGTGGGGAGGACTTCAGCTCAGCCTGCAGCCGAGTGGTGAACTCCTCAGGCTCAATCTTAGCATCCTGAGAGGACACACAGAACCTCGTTAGGACACACAGAACCTCGTTAGACAGGAGACAGAACCTCGTTAGGACACACAGGACCTCGTTAGACAGGAGACAGAACCTCGTTAGGACACACAGGACCTCGTTAGACAGGAGACAGAACCTTGTTAGGACACGACACACAGAACCTCTTTAGGACACACAGAACCTCGTTAGACAGGAGACACAGAACCTCGTTAGATCAAGTCCAATCAAACTAAAGAGTGTCTTACGAGTAGGTCCTGCACCAGGGCCTTCACATTCTTGGAGGTATCTGGGGAGGGCGAGTTGTGGGACGCCAGCTTGATGAGCGTGGCGAGGAAGTTCTTGCATTTCTTCACGTTTTCTTGCATTTCCTGTCAAAGACATTAAAACAACGTGAGAAACCAGCAGCGCTGACACAACCTCGTCAGCTGCACGGGACACCGTCCTCACCTGGGAAACCACGGTGACTCTGGCGGGGGGCGTGACTGCGGGAGCGGCAGGGGTCGTGCTGGTCAGGGGGGCGGACGTGACACCGGCAGACTTGGCCACGGTCGTCCCCCCCGCTGTTATCACCGTCGGGGCCTTCTGAGGGGTCGTCATCTTCACCGACACCGCCGTAGCGCCGGGAGCCACGGTGATGGCCTTCTGGGAAACAAGACCACCATCAAGGACAGGAAGCACCATGATAATTAAACAATGAATTCATTTTTCATTTTTAACTGGAGTTCTGACGGGTCGTCGTCGTCTTACCGACCTGGTTCTGCATCTTATTGCATATTTAAAAGCATCTCGTGATCTACACACACGGATCTGTTTGTATGGATTGTTGGATGAAAACGTATCTGAATGTATTTCATTTAATCACTGAAAATGTGTATTTCTATTCATTTGTTCTTTTCTGTCGTCAGGTCACTTGTAAATTAGATCTGGATCTCAATGCCACTTCCTGGTTCAGTAAAATGTATGTAAATGATTGAGCTGATCAGATTGAGTGTGATCAGGATGTGTTCAGGTGATGTCACTGAACTGGATGGAAGACTTCAGTGTAAATGACTGAGACTGTTCTGGGTCACAGAGTCAACTCCTGTTTGTACCAAGTGGAAACGTAAGTGTAAACGTGGTTTAGGAGGTCAGATAATGTGAGAGGACGGGGGCTCTGACGGTTGGACCCTCCAGTAATTTAAAGCGTCCTCATGCTGGGGAGGGGCGTGCAGCAGAGGGACGATTCATCTGCTTCAACATTCATCACAATTCCTCAGCTGATTATTCTGAGCCCTGGTTCCTGTTGCGAGCGTCTGGACGACGAGGGGACGGGAAACACAAACCTGGACAGTGGTGGTGGAGGGAGACTGAACCATTCTGGTGGGAGCGGGGGAGGCCAGGCGGACGGTCTGAGGTGTACCAGGAGCCTGCAGACAACACAGAAGGAAAACACATGACGTTATGTAACAGTAAAACATCCAGAGAATCATAATGAGTAGTTCATGTGAGGACACAGGAGCAGAGGTGTGGGAGACACTGGGAACATCAGATGAACTGATTCTTTCACTTTCACTTTGTTTTCTTCAATTTCTTCTCTGATGCATTTCACACACTTTTATTTTCTTTAGCAATTAATCTGCTGATTATTTTCTTGACTAACTTTCATCAATTGGTCAAAAAAACAAACAAAAATGTCTGAAAGTTCAACATGATGACACCGAACATCTGGAGGCGAAGCGGGTTTTATCAGCTGTCAGCGCCTTCAGCCACGTCCTGACTGACACACAACAAACCCAACATGAGTCAAATGAACCAGTGATTAACCACAGTGATTAACAAATGTATTATTACAATTATCAAATGTAAACAGTAACACTACCCGTCTGACATTTCTACCGTGATATGGAAACTGTGTCATCTCTACAGACGTTCACTTCCCTGTGACAGGACACACACACACACACACACACACACACACACACACACACACACAGACACACACACACACACACACACACACAACGTGGGGTTCACTGTCTTGAAGACACTTCGAGACGCGGCCTGGAGGAGCCGGGGATCGAACCTGCGACCCTCTGATTACTGGACTTCTTGCATTAACTCACACCAAAATAATGTAAAGAAACTTTGTACATGAAAAGAAAGTGAAAATGTTTCAGGGAAACAGGAGCAGAGCAGACAGTCTAACCTAACCAGCAGCTGGCAGCAGCAGAACACAGTACAGTTCAGAAAGCTCAGTGACGACAGGAGCAGATTTATGAAGTACCAGTCCATTAGAACAGACCCAGACCCGGTCCTGGACCCGGTCCTGGTCTCTACTGTTAACTGAAGTCTAAACTTCTATTATGAACTTTTCTCAAACTGATGAAACGGGTTCCGACATCAGACGGACCACCTGACACCACGTCATCATTATTTCAATTCAACATTGAAATTAATGTGATTTTCACTTCGACCAGAACCGAGTCCACAGTCCCAGGTCTGCTGTCAGTACCGGACCTACCGTGGTGGCGGTGCTGACCCGGATGGTGGCCCCGGCCGTCGGCGTCGCTGGTCTCTGGGTGATGCTGGCCACCGTCTGGGCCTGCTGTGTCTTGGCCTGAGCCTGGGCCAGGACCTGCTGGGGGACCATCACCAGCTGACCGGTCTCTGTCCGGACCAGAACCATACCTGAGGGGAGACGGGACACTGGGTTAGTACCAACATGTGGATCCTGTGGTCCTGGTCCGGAGGCGGCCTGGTTCACTGAAGCCGTGAACAGACACAGTAAATGTTGAATATCAACACCATCATGTTTCACTGCAACTGATCCGATTATTTCCTCGACTCACGGATCAATTGTTTTTTCTATAAAATGTCAGATACAATGAAAAACTCTCATATTTCCCACAGGTGACGTCATCATGTGTTTTGTTTTGACTGAACCTCAGATATCTTCAGTTTCCTTTAAGAACCAGGTTTTTACTTCAGTACGACTAAAACATTATTTCTGATTGTAAAAAGAGCAGAAGCTAATTAATGCTCTGATGATCCACTCATCGTTAGTGGACGTGTCTGGGTCCAAACTCAGAGCTCAGAGACGCCGCCACCCCCACCTCACAATAAATACACAGCCATCTTTTCAAAAACCCAGAAAGCTCTGAAGGTTCTTCAAACATCTGGATGAAAAAAAAACTAAACTGTTGCAGCAGACAGAAGATTTTTCCCTCCAGATGTTCGAGGAGTCTCAAAGGATTCTGGGAAATCCTTCAGAAAAGCAGGAAGTGATGTTAAACCTCCTTCTAGGTTTATCAAACATCAGCTGTTGGTTTTCAGATCAGAGGGAGCTACAGCGACCTATATGTGCTGTGTCATCACAGGTGACATCACCCGACAACAGGTGACCCTTCAGGTCAGGTGGAGGTGTACAACCCTTGTGTTTGCTCACCAGGAGGCATGGTGAACCCAGGGGGCAGCTGGATGGTGGTCTGCTGCTGGGGCCGGACAGCCAGGGGAAGCTGAGGAGCAGCCGCCCGGGTGGAGCTCGCCACCAGCCCGGGTCTCTGCTGCTGGATGGAGGTGGCCACCACCGGAGCGCCCGGCGGCCTCACCACAGCCACTGCAGGCTGACCCACTCCGTTCATCGCAGGCTTCACCCCTGCAGCAGCCAGGGTGACGGCGGCCGTACTGGTCCCAGTCTGAGTCTGGCTGATGGGGGATTGGGCTGCAGCGGGAGGGGGGGTGCTCGTCAGGATGACAGTGTTTCCAGAGACTGGCTGGCTGGGCACCAGCATCTTGGTGTGCATCAGAGGGTTGCTGTGGTTCATGACCTGAGAGGTGGAAGCTGATGGGGAGGGGGCACCCTGGGTCACCAGCTGGCCACCCTTAGGGTCTACCCCGTTCTGGGCGACGCTGGCCACCGGGCTGGGGTGTCTCTGCAAAGCCACAGCGGGAGACGCCACTGAGGACTGAGGTACCGGGAAACTCGGCTGTGAAGCCATGGAGGCGATGATAGCGGACCCCCCAGCACTGACAGTACTTATAACAGTGCTGGCCCCGGCTGGTGGGGGGACCGCGGGCGAGTTCACCAACTTTACAGCTCCGCCGTTTCCGTTTAAACTTTGCAGTCCGGGAGACCCGGTCCTGATCGCCTCAGCCGCGGGGACGATGGAGGAGCTGGGAGCCGCGCTCGGACCCAGGACAGCCGCCCGGTGGAAGCTAGCAGCGGCGGGCTGAGTGGTCAAAGTTACGGGTCCCGGTCCGGGGGAAGCAGTCGGGGGAGCTGCTCCAACTGTTTGTAGCCCAGCTCCGGCGGTGATTACGGCCCCGGCAGCGATGGAGGAGGTAGAGGAGGAAAGGGTTTGAACGGAGAGAGGCTCATTAGCGCCGGGTTCCTGGGTTAACCCCGCTTTCGGATGCCCTTGTTGCGGCTCCACAGACCCCACTTGATCGCGCACTTTCCCTGAGAACTGACCCACGGCGGCCGGAGCTGCCTCCCGTTTTCCGTCGGAATACGAAGCAGCGGGAGTCTTTCGGTCGCCCAGTTGAGATTCCAGAGAGCCGACCAAGTCGCTAACGGCTTTCTCGTCCACCTCATTGAAGAGCATGTCCTCCAGTGGGTCGGAGGCTCCCGCCATCTTTGATGTCGGACCGTTGTGCAAATCGTATTTTAGAATGTACGCATGCGCCGAGGATCTGGCTGGTTTTCGAGCATAGAAATAGAGCAGATAGATTTTCTGTGGGCGCTGTGGCGGTAACTAGGTGTGTGCTGCAGGTACAACTCTACAGTAACTGACTTACACACATCTATAGTTAATGAGTGTAAAGTTAGAAACTGACAGTGGCTTCAGTTTTTATTTACTGATTCATAGTTTTTTAGTTATTTAAAGAAGAAAAAGTAATTTACATAACAGATTACTGGGCAGCCGTTACTGGACACAGAGGTTCTGTTCTGTTGACATTTTGTAGGAGGGCGGGGGCCTTTTACAGGACTGTGCCCAGGGGCCTGTTGTCTCATACTCTGTCCCATCCATTAGTAAACATATAAACCTGCAGAGCTTTGTTATGACCCAGATACATCCCAAGTGGCCCAGCTGCAGTCTAATGGAAAATGTTATTCTCTCTGTCCTAAGGATGAAGTAGTCCAATCATCACCATCTGCTTTAAACCAGAATAAATACCTGACCTTGATATTTTTCTTCACTTTTTATATTTCTTTTCACTTTCTTTATTACATCCTCTGTACATTTTATGTAGATTTTTAGACTGTTGTAGATCTAAACCTTTAGATTATTTACTTAAGTAAAAGTACCAGTTCAACAGTGTAAAAATACTTTATTACTAGAGACCATGTTGTGATGAGATCACACATGTTAAGGTTCGACCCATCAGTACGCAGTAGTCATTACTACATTATTCAATCAGTACTTAGTGGTCAAACAATGTATCAGAATAATACATGCTATATTACTGATTTTGATTATTGATACATTAATATATTCATTAGTTTAATGCTGCAGATGGTGAAGGTGGAGCTAATATTTACTCCAGGGCAGTTGGTGAATTTTACCAAGAGATCAATTAAATCTTTTCTTGACCCAAATATATAATAATATCATATATAATAATAAGTAATAAATACATATATAATATTATTATGATACATGATAATTTACTTAAGATATTGAATAAATATAGTACAGTAAAAATAACAATATTAACCTATAAAGTCTAGTGAAGTGTACAAGTACCTCAGAATGGTAACTAAGTACAGTACTGTAGTAAATATACTTAGTTACTTTGCTCCTCTGAGTGTCAAGTTTTTCTGTGGACAGTGGGACACATGAGGTGATCAACATGCGGCCTGTGTTTTCTCTTCTATTCGGCGAGGATCTACACTTCAGGACGAAGCGTAACCCCGCGAGATTATGAGTTCCCGTCAGCCCCCGCGCTCAGAGCCATCCGATGGAGGAGGAGGTGGCCATGTTGTAGCGGGGTACAGCGAACCCTAGGAGGAACACTACCTGAGACGTTTGGCATTTAACCGGTACTGATAACCACACGGTTCGGAGGGACCGCCCGTTCTCTTCCCTGTCAGAAGTGCCGAGCTGTAGAAGACACCATGAGCGGCGGGACGCCCTACCTCGGCAGCAAAATCAGCCTCATTTCGAAGGCCGAGATCCGCTACGAAGGGATCCTGTACACCATCGACACCGAGAACTCCACCGTCGCATTGGCTAAAGGTGACGCTGCTCCCGGCTAGAGATGCTGCAGCACCGGCTAGCACCGGTCGCTGCGGAAGTGTAGAGTCTGTGTTCACAGTTCATAATTAACGATTAAAATATGACTCAGCTCCGGGTGGAAAGTGTTAATCGCTCCGCAGGTTTGATCCAAAACAGATTAATAACGTTAGCCAGGCGGCTAGCGTTAGCTCGCTAACATGCTAACAGCCAAAGCGGCACGGTGAGATGCGTCAGTCCGGCTAACAGCAGGGATACTTCGGCCAGACGGAGAGTCTGCAGACCCAAAACATTACGAAACGGAACCATCCTGTAGAAGACAGTATTCGGCTCAGTTTAAATCACATATAAATGTATGTGGGCAGATTAATATTAATCCCTGTGTGTAACATTAGCCTGCTAACGTTAGCATGGCGGTCGGCGGCTCTGAAATGTCACTAAAACCAAACAAGAAATAAAATATTAATTTATATATTTCTGTTATAACTGACTGTTTTCAGGCGGTTACACCTGCTAACGAAGCTGCATCACCTGCTGCCCGACCGCCTGAACCTGTGACGTCACTGAGTGCGCACTCGACTCACCTGTTAAACAACAGATTATGACGACAAAACTATTAATGAAACCTCAGCTGCTCTTTATGTAATGTAACGACCAACCATGTGACAGTGAAGTACACGCCACTGTACAAGTGGTGTGGGTAAACATTAGCTCGTAATATCAGGGTGAAGTGTAAATATACAGATACATGAGGTCAGTAAATCTGCTTACATGCACCAGATAACCCTCCACCTCTTGTTTTCATTACTGATTAAACTGCTCATTATTTTTTAGATCTATCTGTCCATATTATGTCTTTAAAATGTCACAAACTTCCCTGGTATCTGCACGTCTTTACACCTTCTACAACACTGATTTCACTTTCCACTAAAAAGGCCTTTAAAGGTGTTAAGTCTAAAATTTCAAAGGTATTAATTTCTCTAATCTGCAGTGAAGTTGTTCCAATTTAAAGTTTTTTTTGTGGTTTTATTACAAGCTGTCTGAAAAATATCCAGTTCTGTTGTTATAGGCCTCTAATTTTATGTTGAATTCATACATGGACCATAAAGTAGTTGGTGAGTTTTAAATTGATTGATCCATCCATTCATCTGTTTTCTGCTGTGTCTCCAGGTCATGGTTAATAACATTGTAAGGAGTTATGGTCAAATACAATAATATTATAATACAAAATAATGTGATACAAATGTCAATAAATCCATGCACTGTGTGAATAGTTGTAGTTGCTACTGGTTTTCCCCGACATCGTTCATACTGTGCTCAGTATGACTGTGAAACGTATTAAAATGAATTATACATGTATTAAAGATGGTGAACCTGCAGAAATCCCACATTGTATAAAAGGCCGATCACACTTTACCAGAGCTCAACATGACATATATGAAATTCTTGCTCTATCCACCCAACAGGACAAAACTAAACATATTCAACTGACAATATGCAACAGTGCAAAACTATAGAAACAAAAGAAAATACTCACAGAGACGTTAGCAGCTGATGTTATGAAAAACTAAAACCCAAAATTAGTTCATTTCGATTATCAAATAATGTTTGTTTAATTTTCCAAAGTAAAAATGCCAAGTGTTCACTGTTGATCTGAAGATGTCACCTTGGGTCATTTTCACTGTTTTCTGACATTTTCTAGACAAAACAATTAATAGATTAATTGAGAAAATATTTTAATCAATAATGAAAATAATTGTAACTTGTAGCCAAACGTTTGGATCAGAACCTGCAGGCTGAGTCAGCAGAGACAGTGTGAAGTTTAATTCAAATCAAATTGTATAATGTAAATGTATAAAAGCAGTAATGTAAAATGTTAAGTGAACTTTTAGATGCTGATGACATGCCCACCCTGTTAGTTGACCTTTGACCTGTGGTTCTGACCGGATGCTGTCTTCTGCCTGTCAGTTCGTTCCTTTGGAACAGAGGACCGCCCCACCGACAGACCC
The DNA here is from genome assembly GCF_002260705.1 of Seriola dumerili. Classification (NCBI taxonomy): domain Eukaryota; kingdom Metazoa; phylum Chordata; class Actinopteri; order Carangiformes; family Carangidae; genus Seriola; species Seriola dumerili. Next base: position 326,584 of record NW_019174672.1, read on the forward strand.
ATCCCTCCTCGAGATGACACCTTTGAGTACATCATCTTCAGAGGCAGCGACATCAAGGACCTGACTGTGTGCGAGCCGCCCAAACCGACATGCTCTCTTCCTCAGGACCCTGCAATCGTCCAGGTTCATCCTCACCTCCACACTGTGTCTGACTTTATATTCATATTGTGGTTCACAGAGAAACATTCACCATCTGTTCTCCTCCTCAGTCGTCCATGGGCTCCAGCTCCTCGTCCTCCGCTGCCGCTGCCCCCACCCCCTTCCAGTCTGCCGGTTCCTATGGACTCTTCAACCGGGCCCCAGTTCCTGCCTACAACCAGTTCAGCACCAGCCCCCTGGTTTCTCCTCAGTTTGGACCCGTCGGTGTCGGTAGGAGCATGAGCTTTGATCAGTGTGGTGGGAAGAAGTTAGTGTGTATTATGATAAAAGTCAAACTCTCTGCGGGGGCGGAGCATGATGTCCAAGGGTTCAGAGTCTCTCTGTGACACTTTACTACATGAATCATGCCACACAAACTGAGGAGGATTGATTATTGGCATCAGTGTGACTCTACCCAGTCGAGGCCTTCACTTTCCTCCTCCACAGGACCCTCAGTCAGGGAGGGGCTGACACAGTTTGATTGGGGTCCTGTCCATCGCAGAATATGGATTTTAAATTTTGTGTGTGATTCATAAAACTGTGAGTGAATGTGACGGTCACTGAGGTGTTTAATACTTTAAGCAGGTGAACAGTTATTGATTACAGTATTAAATGTCTCTGTCAGAGCTGATACTTTGATTAAATCAACAGTAGTGTGTGAACTCTGAAGGATGTTTACTGTTGTTGAACAGGTTTTTTACTTGTTTGTAGACGAACCACAACAGATAATTATTACAAATCAATAACATGACAATAAATGAAGCAGAGTAAATGGCTCTGAGCGGAAACTCTTAATCAACAGAAAAACAAAGTTCCAGTAAATATAAATGTCTTGTTTCTGATTCTGTGTCACACTGTGTCAGACGCTTTTCATTAACAGCTCAGATGATTAATAAGAAAATAAGCAGATTAATCAATAATAAAAATGACATTTCAATCATTTTCATCATTTGAAAAAAACTGAAAACCTTTGGACTATTTTCTGACATTTTATAGGATTGATAATTAATTAATTAATTGATTGAGGAAAATAATTGGCAGATAAATTAATAATATAAACAACTGACTGTTTTGTGTTTACTTCCTTTTCAGGGTCAGTGTGTAGTTTGGTTTTGTCACATTCCGACTGTTTATTGTTTTTATTGTGAGCCGTCGTCATTGGACAGACGGCGCTCTGACATCAGATATCAGACACGGTTCACTTCACACGCTGCACATCAGCATTTAAAGGAAGCGGGAGTGTTGTTGCCCTCAGCTCTCTTCCTGCTGTTCCCTCCAAACAGGACGCTCAGTGCCCTCCTTTGTGAGCGACACGGCCTCGACCCGGTCTCAGAGCGGCGCTCTGCCCCCCCCCCCCCCCCCCCCCCGACTCGCGGTCTCTGGGTTCTGTTGTAACCGCAGGTAAAAACCTGCAGGAAGCCGCTGGAGTAGAGAATCTCTGACGTGTGTTTACTCCCCGCATCAGGTGGAACTAAATCACACCTGACTGGAGGGTGAAATCTCCCAGTCAACACAAACGCCCCTTCACTCACACAGTCAGAGCATGTGTGTGTTGTTGACACGTCTTCCTGTTTGAACCGTCAGACTCTCTGTGTTTCCTCGTCCTGACAGACAGTAATGAGTCAGTGTCGATTAAAACTTCCTCCGGTTTCAGAAACTGCATGAGTGAATTTTAACGATGAGTTTCCTCGTTCTCAGAAGCCTAAGTGCACGCCCTCCTCTAGAACCTGCACGTCCTGTTCCACCAGGCGCCACGCTTTAACGTGAGCAGAGTCATTTTCTCTCAGGCGGACCTCACACCTGTACGTCAGGTAATTTGGTCCAGAACAAGAGAAGAAAGATCCCACTGCTGTTCCTGGGTCAGTCCATGTTCACACTGAGAGGAAGTGGTACAGGCTGACAGGTCACTCTCTGATTGGACAGATACATGGATCCAGAGTTCGTTTATTTATGAAGAGCAACAATTAAATCAGGATAAAAACCTGTTAATGACACATTTATTATATATATATATATAAACAGAACAAGACCCCCCCCCCTTAAAAAAAAAAAACAAAAAAACAACAGTCTTAGTAAAATGTATTTAAAAAACTTTAAATGTAACTTTAAATATTGAGATATGCATAAGTTACTATAGACAAGAATCAAAATAAGTAAAAATATATGAACAATAAAAAAAACATGAGTAAATAAAATAATAAATTGCATATAAGGTAAAATTTATGTGTGTGTGTGTGTGTGTGTGTGTGTGTGTACACAAATTTAACACTTGACACTTGAACACTAATTGTGGTGTGAAAGGTCACAGCCCTGACATGAAGAGAGGGAAGCATCAGCTGTGTGGAGTGATGATGATGAGGCTGAACCTTCCTCACATTAATGAAACAAACAGAAACACTGCTCACCGACGATCAGCTGATGTAGTCCAGGTGTGTCCCACTAACCCTGATCCCTGTTCTGGTTCTCGTCCAGGCCGCAGCAGCCCCAGCCTGGACCCTCTGAGGAAGAGCCCCACCCTGGACCAGGTGATCCAGACGGCTCCTTCGGCCCCGACCGCCGCCACCACGGCTCCGGCCCCCGGCCTGGGACGCAGGAGCCCCACCCACGGTCGCACGGCCCCCCCCACCGCCGGGCAGAGCAGCCAGAAGCTCCAGCACCAGGATGGCGTGGATGCAAGGAGGGGTGAGACTGTGAGGGGAGGCCGCAGCAGCCAGGGCTGGTCTGCACCCCGAACCATCTCCGCCTCTCACATCACCGCTGTAGATAGGGCTCCCACCGCAGGGCTTCCCCACTCTATCTTTAGCCACTCAGGTGAGACCTCAGGCCAGAGACCAGCACACTGCTCTGATCTGTTGTCACGTGTGGAGTTGTGTTGGTGCCCCCTCCCTGAGCGCTGCGGGACACTTTGAGCACAGACAAAGAGTTTTACAAGCACATGTTTGATCCTGTGGCAACTCTGAAATTTCCTCTGAGCTTCATTTGAGCCGTTTGTGACATTTCATGTGAAACTTTCTGCACAAAGTGAAAGTCGACAGTCTGTTTGATTGTACCTTAACGTTAGCTTGCTAGGCTAACTTAGCTTTTTTGGGAGTTATTTTTTTCTTATTCATTTATTTATTTATTTTTTAGAGTAATTTTTTTTCCTTTTCTTTTCAAATAACATTTTCTCTTAGTAATTCTTTTTTTGGAGGATTTTTTTGAGAGTAATAGAAATAAACTTTTGAAATAATTTTTTAGAGTGAACAAAGTTTCACCTTCTACAGTGTTAAAATGTTTGATTTGACACCTGGATCGTTCATATGAGAAAGTTGTGGATGAACTTGCAGAAACATTTCCTTATCATCAGTGGTGGCCATCTTGAACTTTTGAGTGGCTAACGTGTAGAGAGTAAAAACCAAGGAGGATTTGTCTGAAGGTTGCAGTTACCAGCTGTGGTATAGATCTAAACAACACAGATGTGCCAGGTTTCAGCCCTCAGGGAAAATAAATCCTTTTTCCACAGTTTATTAACCAGGAAGTGATTTTATATTCAGAGCTGCTCACGGTCTTTATCTGCTGTGACTCAATCATCAAGAAAGGGATTGAAATCTGACTTTGGATCTCAGCACTCATCTTCTGATTAGATCCAGTTCTATGAATGTGCTTGTTAAACCTCTGTCTGTGCTCACAGTGCCCCCCCGTCGTTCTCCAGGATGAGGCACAGACGTAACTCCAGTGTCATGCTAAAGAATCATTTCCACTCTGTGATGTGTTAACGTTTTGTTCCAGAGTCCAGCTCTGTGTGCAGTTTAGGTGTAGAGCCACAGGGCTGTGTTCTCTGACTAAAAGACTCTGCTGTTCCAGGCACAGACGTCCAGAAAGTCCCCAAACCAGAGTCTGAGCAGGCGCGAGGGGAAGGCAGGGATACCAGTAAACGTTCCACAGGTTAACCCCGCCCCCTTCCCTCCCCCCTCCGGCTCTCAATCCATCCTCAACAGCCCATTCAGACTCTGCATGCCTGTCAAGCTTTTCCTTTGGGCGGCGGAGCCCCACACTCATCCTCTGCAGCCGCTCCAGCCCGACCATCCGTCTGTGGCGTGTTTTTCTTTGCTGGTGAACGTGTGTGCAGATTGACATGCTGTTGGTCATGTCAATGGAGCGGAGGCGTGACTCGTCTCCTCGTCTTCAGACCGGTGAACGCCGCAGAATGCTCCCTGTGCTGTGGTGGTGCTGTCCATCAGTACATGAATGATTGACTGCATTTCCTCCATGTTTGATGTGACGTTTCTTTCTTTCTGGACTCGTATGAAGCTCCAGCCAAGCTGCCGCCTCACCGCACTTGGCTCTTTGCTAACTCATGTTAAAGACTGAGACCTCCTCCACCATCGGTTTACTTCCTCATGTGTTGCCATGGTTTCTTTTGTTTGCTGGTTTTGTTCCGCTCCACCTGTTCAAACCCGCTCACCTGTGACGACTGATGTAGCGTTTCTCCTCTGTGCTTCAACAGCTGCCGGAGCGCCGGTGAATCGTCGTGGGCGAGGGGGCGGGCACCGCGGCAGAGGGCGCTTCAACGTCCGCAGAGACGGACCCATGAAGTTTGAGAAGGACTTTGACTTCGAGAGCGCCAACGCCCAGTTCAACAAGGAGGAGATCGACAGAGAGTTCCAGAGCAAGCTGAAGCTGAAAGGTTTTTATTTTCTACCAAGTAAATTCATTCATTCAGGTTAATGTACTACAGCCAGTACTACACCTGAGTACACATTTGAAGTACTTGTTGGTACATGTATGCTGCTATATTGTGTACTTTTACTCCTCCACAACTGAGATGCATCAATGTGAAAGCTGTTGTCTTTTTGCATCTGTAGTGGAGATCACCATGGAAACCTCAGAGTTCATTCTCTAATCTCACGGTTTTATAATAACAATAATAAACTTTATTTAAACAGCACTTTCCACACACAGGGTGCAGCTCAAATATAAAAGAGAGAAATCACTAACGAGCAGAAATTAAAACTGTTAATTAAAAGCTAGATGAACAGGTGTGTTTTCAGTCGTTGTTCAAAATGTCCTCTCAGTCCACCTGCTCGTATTTGTTGGTGGTTGTTCCACAGCTGAGGTCACAGCGGGTGAAGAGCTTCCCCTGGTTTATTTTGGGGACATCTAGAAGTCCTGCTGTAGATGAGCTCAGGACTCGTGGAGAGACATTAAATGATGTAAGAGTCAAACCATTAAGAGCTTTGTGCACAAGATAAAGGACTTGAAGGATTGTAGAAGACACAGGGAGCCGGTGCAGGAGGAATCTGCTCCCTCCTCCTTGTCTCCTTCTGAATGAACTGAAGTTTCAGAAGACAATAAAAAGAGTGAGATAAAAGCATGAATGAGCTGCAGAGCTGAGTAAAGAACAGACTCGGTTTTGTTGGTGATGTTGGATTTGAAACTTAAATCAGAGTCTAAAACTGATCCTCCTCTCCCTCAGACGAGAAGACTGAGAAGACGGAGAAGACGGTGAACGGCGAGGATAAAGGCGACTCCGGCGTGGAAACTCAGAACAGCGAGGGAAACGCCGACGAGGAGTGTGACCCGCTCGGCCCCAACTGCTACTACGACAAGTCCAAGTCCTTCTTCGACAACATCTCCTGCGACGACACCAGGTACGAGTACCTGTTCATGAAGCAGCAGGAGGAGGAGGAGGAGGCGTGGCCGTCACTGTGTACATCCTTCTCTCTGTCGGTGACCTCACTGATGTTTTCTCTTCTTCAGGAAAGCTAATGAGAAGTCTGGAGGCTTGGGTTTCCCACGGTAAGTGTTGGTCATGTGACCGACCCACAGCACCTGGGTGGATGTAGATCATTTACAGGTAGAAGTCACGGCCTTCATCACTCTGCTCTGTTGTAAAGACTCTTCACATCAGAGCACACCTAGAGTAATAAGCCAGGTGCGCTCTCTTAAAGTGACAGTACCTGATTATGAAAGAAATTGAATCATTAACATATTTTATACATGAAATGTCAATTTTAATAAAAACGTGAATAAAAGTGCTTCAGACAGAGAAGAGTGAGTTTCTCCTCCTCACTTCCTGCTTGCTCCTCCTGCAGGGAGCGCAGGCAGACCTGGGCGGAGGAGAGGAGGATGAACGCGGAAACATTCGGTATCCCTCTGCGTCAGAGCCGAGGTCGCGGTGGTTACCGTGGACGTGGCGGGATGGGTTTCCGCGGAGGTCGGGGGCGTCCGGCTAGCCGAGGGTCCTTCGGACCACCGCAGGGGGGCGGCGGCTTCAGGGGCGGATACAGAGGAAACCAGGCCGGCCGGGAGTTCGCCGACTTATCAGCATACAGGGTGAACATACATTCTTTATTAATGTTTATTTACTTTATGCAACACATCACAGCTAACATTTTACAAATCGCCCTGTACATCCTGATGTTAGAGACGCAGTTCTGTCTGATAAATAACATGAGACTCAATCTGACATGTGTAAAATCCTCAGATGATTGAGTCCTGATTGGAGCAGTTAACACTCTGCTGGGTTCTCTGATGAGATCAGCAGGTGCTCCTGTGTTCTGGTTTAATCGTGTTGTAAACGTCTGTTTCCTGTTTGTTCCAGAAGGACAACAAAGTGGCTGCGTAGTCCCGACGGGAGGAAGATTCTGCACAAAGGTGGAACTTCTTCACACACAAAAGGAAAACAGATAGTTTGTCAACTAAAATAATGAAGATTGTCCAATTGTTGTATATTTGTCACCAGCACTGGGGTAGACTGCTTGAATGCAACTTAACTTTCCATATCTTTCAACGGTGGAAACGACAACAACAACAACAACAACAAAGCAGTTTATCACAGAAACCGTAAAAAAAACAAAAACAAATTCCAGATCTCTACAAAGTAATTTCCAGGTGGCTGAAGTAATTCTGTGTAAATGTCATATTTCAGAGGGATGCTTTTTGTTTCGCCCTTTTCCTAAACCTGTATTTGATAACATTTTGTTTAGCTGTGGAGGGTCGTCCACGCCACTTCCTGTCACTGACGTAGCTTTATTTGGGGAGGTGGGGACAGTTTCTCCTGTAACTCTGCAACTTCAGCACCAAAATAGGCCACAGGGTCAGTCACACCTTTCTAACATGTATTTTTCTACTATGACATAGACGTTCATCCGTTATCTCGTCAGCCCGCTCACCGTCACCCCTCCCCCCTCCCCGCCGCCCGTCTCCAGTCGCAGTGCTCGTGCGTTTCGCTTCTCACCTGAAACCTCTCCGCGTTTCACCTGCAGCTTGGTTTTTCTCCTCCAGCTGATCCTGAAGTGTTTCCTCGTGTAGGTTTGAAGGCGTTTCCTCTCGAGCTGAAAGACGATTAATCTGCAGCTGTTTTCACACAATCCATCGATCGTTGAGTCGTTTTTAACAGTAAAGATAGAAAGATCTGTTGTTACAGAACATTTCAATAAAAACACTTCAGTTTCACAGACCAAACGATTAATCGATTTATTGATGAGGAAAATAGTCGTTAGCTGCAGCTCTACTTTCCTCACTCTGCTCTAACATTAGTGTAGGAAGCTGGTGCTGCTCTACTGGTTTCAGTGGTAGTTTATGCTCCCAGTCCACAAGCTGACTCAGACGGGTCATAGGTCAAACTACTTTTTCCACTCGTTTGTCTGGTTCTTCATCACGAGCCGCCGGAGCTCCGAGCTCACAGTTCGTTAGTTTAATGAGTTTAATCTGCGGACGAGGGCTGAGATCTGTTCACTGGGTTTTATCTGACAGCAGAGAGGAAGATTTAACATGTCCACACTGAAACACTTCGCTTCAAGTCGTAGAGCTGAAACAATTAGTCAATCCATCAACAGACAAATAATTGGCAGCAACTGATGAGACCATTTCCTGTTTCTCTTTGTCTCGTCACTAAACGAGTTCAGCTCTGAGGAGCTGTGAGGGACATTTTTCTTTTGGACAGTTTTGACTTTTCATGGACTAAATATATAATCAATTTATTGAAAAAACAATTAGCACATTAATCGAAAGTAATTAATTAATGCAGCTGCAGCTGTACCTGGCTGGAGGCTGCACTGTTGTATGTATTTCCTTTTTTATGTCTGCATTTAATGTGTCATAACCCAATGAAAACATGTTAAACAGACGTTTATTTATCTTTTTTTGTCTCTAAAAACTAAATGAGTCGTTTCATTTTGACATAAAAATCACTTTACAGTTTACAGTCCAGTGGTGTCCAGCAGGGGGCAGCACCTACAGACACTCAACACAGTCCTGTCATTAGTGTCCATGAGCAGGTGAGAGGTGGAGCAGCTGAGTAGCCCCGCCCACACAGGAGTCTTTAAGCTGTAATGTTGAAATGAATAAAGAGAAGAGGTGAACTGCACTTCAGTGTCAGCAGCAGTCATTTATTTCCTGTGGTGTCATTTGATTTTTTCTTATTAAAGATGAAAAACATGAAATGCAGACATGAAGAGGAAATACATGATGTGTATTTCACTTTATTTCTTTAACCGATTTGTTTCCGTTTAGACATTTTAAATCTTCCGGTGCCACGTTACAACCAGACTCCCCTTATACAGCTTCATCAACGGGTTATAACTAGTTCATTAATCAGCTTGTTCACACTTTATCAATCATTTATAAGCTGTTATAACACGTCAGATAAAAAGGCCAACAGTGAGCTGTTTCCTGCCAAAAAGTGAGCCCTCATGTCTCTTTCTCCATCATCATTAGCTGCTGTTTCATCACATTTGTTCACTTACTAATTAATTCATTATTAATTAACCTTTTCACATCTCTGGCCTGTCGTTCACTGAGCTGATTCTCCCTCCACCTTCATGTTTCTTTGCTTCTCATTTTTACCACCGTTTATTAATGAGTTACTGTTGCTCCTGTTAAAAGGAGTGAAACATCATTTATTAATGTGTTACTAACAGGCTCCAGTTACCAGTTTATATGTTAGTAACTCACTCTAAACATTAATGAGTAGGAAGTGTCAACTTGATCTTGCCAAATAGTGAGCCTGCGTCAATGTAAGAAAACTGTTATAACCTGTTTATAACTGTTTATCATTATAAAGTGTAAACTGAATTAATAACCTGATTATAAACCGTTAATAAATCCTTTATAAGGGGAGTCTGATTGTAAAGCACCAAATCTTCCATAGAAGAAGTCAAAGCACTTTCTAAGATGTAATAACTCATACAGTTTATACATGTAGTCGTTTGTCGGGCCGCTTCATCAAACACACTAATTTAAATAAACAAAAAACACGTCTCACCTGGTCTCACCTGTCACAGTTAAACTCCGCCTGAAGCCACTAACTCTGTCCCGCGGCACTGCTAAAGCTACAGGATGTGATGTCACCTACGACTTCACAATAAAAGACTAGGAAAACGAGCTAGCTGTCCGGGTGTAGCGACGTAGTTCCTTAGCAATATTCATACTCGTTTGTGAGGAAGGAATCGGGTCGGACGAGTTATGACTGAATGATCTGACGCCGTCTCGTCTCGGCCTGGCACTTACTAAGTCCATGTGATTTTGGCGGGAAATGTAAAGAGTTGTACTTTGGAAGTTGGTCAGAAAGTTGGAGAGATTGTATTCTGCTCACAAAGTCTCTGTAACAAAAAACACCTCGATTGAAATGGATTTCAGGAATATTGGATCAAACTTTATCAACAGAAACAGCTTCGTCCGTTTGGTTTTGTTGCATTAGAGAAAAGAAGAAGCAGTTTAATATGTACTAAAGTTAAATGAAGGTCTTTTTTAACAGTCTGCTTCATTACAAATCCCCAATGATCATGAAGATGTCACCTGACGAGCAAAGCTACCTTTAAAGTCTCGCCAGAGCTCAGGAAACGTACAGAACATCATTCTTTCTTGATTGGCCTTAAAGCTGGAGAATCACTAACGTCAGAGATCAGACACTTTGTCGTCTCTGCTGCTGCTGAACTGAGGAGCTCCAGATAAACTGATGGAGTTTAATATGAGTTTAATATGTTTCCTGCTGTTGTAGAAGATTTTCATTTTATTGACACTCCGAAAAACATGAGTTGTCAGGAGCTTTTGAGAAAACGTGCGTCCAGCTGCAGAGACAGATGTGGAGTGTCCATGGAGCCAGAGAAAAAACAGGAATTTATTTTAGTTGAATTAAATTAACATTTAAATGATGCAGGATAAAAACTAAAAAACAAAACATTTCTTATTTTAATGAGACATTAGAAAGTGATTTATAAGAATGGAGTTGCAGCATCACTTTTAAAGGGCCAGTACACATCTCATCTGAAAAATAATGACTGTGGAAACAAGTACAATTAAAAAAAACTTTGTTAAATTTGATTTGACAAATCCATTTTAAAGTCATTTAAATACAGAAATAAGGAAACTGAACTATTAATTGGCAAATGTTTGTACATGTATATTTTACTCGAGTTTTCATAATGCATCATTTAAATTCAAATGAATAAATTCATTCAGGCTTTAATCGATTGATCTAATTGATTACTAATGAGCATCATGCTTCACTCCAGGCTCCATGTGTCTTCAGTCTTCAGCTCATGAAATCACACCTGAGACTCAGGTGTGTGAAGGTGCTGAAGCTGCAGGTCTGACTCTGCTCCTGGTTCAGGTCAGGGACACAGAGACGTCTCCATGTGGTTCCTGATCCGCTCGTCTGAAACATTTCAGGTGTTTGTTCAGGTGTTTGGTTTGATGACAGCAGTGGTTCTCAACTGTTCAGGTGTCGAGACACAACGAAGGACTAAAGTTAGAAGTCTGCATTAACAAGACTTCTCTTTAAATGAGTCAAACAGAGGCTTCAGGCAGGGCTGGATTAACACCCAGGGTCCCCGTCCTCAGGGTCCCCGTCCTCAGGGTCCCAGGGTCCCCGTCCTCAGGGTCCAGGTTCCTCACGGTCCAGGTCCTCAGGGTCCCGGTCCTCAGGGTCCAGGTTCCTCAGGGTCCAGGTTCCTCAGGGTCCGGGTCCTCAGGGTCCAGGTTCCTCAGGGTCCAGGTTCCTCAGGGTCCAGGTTCCTCAGGGTCCAGGTTCCTCAGGGTCCAGGTTCCTCAGGGTCCCGGTCCTCAGGGTCCAGGTTCCTCAGGGTCCAGGTTCCTCAGGGTCCAGGTTCCTCAGGGTCCAGGTTCCTCAGGGTCCAGGTTCCTCAGGGTCCAGGTTCCTCAGGGTCCAGGTTCCTCAGGGTCCAGGTTCCTCAGGGTCCAGGTCCTCAGGGTCCAGGTTCCTCAGGGTCCAGGTTCCTCAGGGTCCAGGTTCCTCAGGGTCCAGGTCCTCAGGGTCCAGGTCCTCAGGGTCCAGGTTCCTCAGGGTCCAGGTCCTGGTTCACTGTGAGGCTGAGATAAACCTGTTAGCACATAATGAAGCACACGATCACCTGAAGCGACTGAGGCCGTGAGGAACAGGTGGAGTCACATGTTCACACTGATCCACTCTGGATAATTTGAAGAATTAATAAAAAAAACTGAATGTTTGGGTTTTAGATTCACTGGTGAAAGTTAGAATAAAGAATAATCTGTTGATTGATTTGAAGACGTTTCACTGAGAAAATAATCAGCTGATTAATCAATAAGTATCAATCTGAACATGTGACTCAGAAAGAGAAGAGGATTCATCTGAATGTTGAACTGTTCCTTTAAAACCTTTAATATTTCAGTTTATATTAGTGCATTTTTCTAAATAAATACTAACAGTCTATAGGTTTATATATGATACGTATCATGATACAGGGCTTACAATTCAATATCTTGTGATTTTATTTAAAGCTAATTTTAGGAGAACTGTAATAACAAAGATCAAACCGCCACATGTATAAACTATTAAAAATAAAATGTACTTTTTTATGCATCAGAACAGTGAGATCTCTGTAACATCACAGCACTAGTTTTTGTGCAATCTGAGCAAAGAAATGAACATTCACTTCCTGTTTCAGTAAGAAAATAAAAGCAGGATCCTGCAACGTAACGAGGCTGCATCATATTCACTGTATCACAGAATCCTTCACTCTCTACAGCACTGAGAGGAGGGTGTGACCGAGTTACAGATGTCCCCTAAACGCCTCACGTGCAGGTAGACATATAGGTAGGCTCAGACAGGTGTGTGGCTGAAAATGAGTGAGTTTGGAAAGAGTGATGTAGGCTCCTAACATTGGATTTACAGTTAAAATAGTGATTTTATTTACCTGGGCGGGTCTTAATCTACCTGGGAAATGTATGGGAAACATTGAGGTCAGTGGTAACTTCAGTGTGTGAACTTCCAGAGCGAGTTGAGAGGGATCCACTTGTTAGCCATTAGCCGTTAGCATCAGACTAGCACCTTGCTAAGCTGTTAGCTGTCCCCTCAGTGTTTGATCGCGGCTCTTGTCGATCTCCTTTAGTGCCTTCTTTATCGTGGAAGACAAAACGAGCCCACACTCCAGTCAGCTAGGTGTGCTAATGCTAACAGTGCACTCTTACTCTACTTCCTGTCTCAGCAAGAGTCAAACGGATTACAACACTGCCATCTACTGGTCAGGGATTTAAACTCAACACAAAGTGAACCACGAAACTTTACATGTCAACTATTAATTAAAATCAATAGTTTTTGAGAATCGATACAGTATCACAAAACATATTATTACAATATTATTGATTATTTTCTTGCACCCTTAGTATAGGGACTGGGTAGGGGGGGGGGGGGGGGGTAATCCGGCCCTGCCTGTTGGAAATAAACAGAGACACTTTCCATGTTTTGTCACATTTCAGATTCACCTGAGACAAAGTTGAGAGCCACTAAGATAAAAGACGAGTCTGGGGGATTGGGTGCATGGGGGGATGCGCGATTGGGGGATGGGGTGGGGGGGGTGGGGGGCTCCCTGGAGTATTTAAAGGAAGCTGTTTAGTTTCATCGTTGTCAGGTTTTGACTGGTGTTGTATAGAAACACACACAACACTACATGATGCTCGTGTTTGTCAGTCCACTACATTTTTGGGCGGGAAAAACAAGTTGTGATGAATCGGCCGAGGTTGTTGATGCAATAACAGAGGTGGCGGTTTGAGCGTTAGGAGGCGGAGAGCAGGCGGAGCCGAGGTCATTCTGGCTTCACTCTCTGGAGGCACCGCCACAGGTCTGGTCTTTGAACGCAGCACGGCGGCGTCCTCCTCCTCGGGCCTCAGTCAACTGAGCTTTTTATTAAGAGCAAATAATAAACAGTTGTTCATTAAGTTTGTGTCGGCGTCTGTCTGCTCTGTGTCCGTCCTGGTGTCTACAGACATTTATCTCATCTGTAATAACCTGCCGGAGGAGGAAGAGGAAAATCACATTTGATAAAACTTCACTTTATCATTTTGACAGCCTGTTAACATTTGTAATTTCTGTTTTGTTAGTTTTAATCAAAGGGAGATAAATGTTTAGTTAATGTCAAATTAAAGTTAAATCATCAAATAGTCAAATAAGGGGTTTGTGTTAATGTGAGAAGTTCAAACATTAACCACAGTGGATGAAGCCGCAGCAGCAGAGACTGTCCAGGTTTATTATTGGTCATTTCTGGAAAAACTTTCCAAACCTGAAAACAGTGGGAACCAAAGATCCTGAGAAACACGGTGGGATTACGTTTCTTCAAAGTTAAAACTTCAGCCGCTTGGTTCAGGAACATCCAGATTCATTTTCAACATTTCAACACAGTCTGAATTTCCTAGAGACGTGTGTCATAGTGTAAATTAATATTCTGCATTTTTTTTATCTAGATGAAAATCTTTTAGTAAATAGAAGGAAAGAAACAAAGTGCAGCAGGTGTGTGCTTGGTCTCAGTCTGCTCGCTGCTTTAATCTCATTCAGCTGCTTATTTTCATTTATTTTTCACATTCATCCACTTCCCTGACAGTTTTTCAGCTTGGAGAAATTCAATCATCCTCCTGTTCAGCTCTGGTTCTTTACCGGGGCCGGGGCCGGGGCCGGGGCCGGGACCAGGGGCCACTTTCACAAACATACAGAGTCCTGACTATCTTAAGCTGGACTGTGGTGCATTGAATTCTGGGTAAATAAAGACTTTTTTTCTAAATGAGGAAAATGGCTGGAACTGCGTCCACCTGCTGAGCTCTGTTTACCTCAGCAGAACATGTTTGTCTTTAGGAAGGATTCAACAGTTACAGGAAGTTTTACTTTGAAAATTTAGCAACAAGTGAAAGAATGAAAAGAAAAATCTGATTTGATTTTAGAAACTCTCGCTGTGATTATGAGCCGTGTTTTCCTGTTTCTTGTAATTGGGTGCTGCTGGTCAGCGCAGGTGTCATTGATTGTTACCATGGTAACATTGATCTCAGACCTGAGTGAGTTTGGAGAAAAGGCGTCTAATGAGTCGATTTTTCTGACTGACATCAGACTGATCCGTGAAGACTGAACCAACACCACAGACCAGTGTGACGTCTCTGGAACCAGCTGCTGCTCTGAAGGTAAACCCAGGTGTGTTCTGCTGCTGAGCTGCTCAGGTGAGCAGCAGCAGATCTGGAGGTGAAGACGGAAACATGTCGGTGCAGACAGGCCTCAGCAGGAACACTGTGTTGGGCACACTGTGTATTTTTGGCACCAGCCTCCCTCCATACTCACGTTCAGTCCCAGCATCAGTGACTCTGACGGTGGGCGGGGTTAGAGCAGGGGGGCGGGGTGAGGCCTGATGTCATTGGTGCAGACTGAGCTAACCGTGTTAGCTCCTGTCAGCTGCTCCATCTCCTCATCCGATCCTCCACATCACCACATCGGGACCAGTCCACTGCCGCTGAGGTTGGAGCAACACCACACTCACCAGTACCACCAGTACCACCAGTACCAGTACCATCACCAGTACCAGTACCAGCACCAGCACCAGCATGGCGCTAACCAACGACCCCAACTACCAGAAGCTGGAGCAGTGGTACAAGGCTAACGCCGGGAGCCTCAACATGAGGGACATGTTTGAGGGAGACAAGGACAGATTCAGCAGCTTCAGGTGAGACGGAGACAGGTGCATTCAACAGCGGGGTGCACTGGACATGATGGGAGCTGGGGGGGGGGGGTCAGCTCCCAGTGGCCTCCTGCAGAACCCTCAGTAAAGCACAGGTGTAATCTCTGTAACATAACACTCATCTGACAGTTTGATCAGATCGATTATCAGTTATCAGTGTTGATCATTGTGATGTAACCCTGCGTGTTTCCGGGCTCCGCGGTGGGTCGTGAATCCTCCGCCTGTATGAAGGTCATCGGCCCCCGTCGGTTCTTTCTCCGCCGCAGGTTCATAACGTCCCCGGTCACAGCTGCTCCACGTGTCGGTGAAAACCTTCACCTGTCTGTCGTTAATCGGTGAAAACAACCGACAGTCAGTTAAATAACATGGCTGATATTAGCTGGCGCGCTAATACCACTGTATCCATTATCGGACAATGGTGTCTTGCTAGCTCTGGTGAGATTTCCGTGTCTCAGATTAGCTTCCTAAAGCTTCACGATGTTTAATAAAATCAGTGTGAACAACTGAATATTTCTTTATATCGTCTGGTTGTGTTTCATATGATAAATGACGTTTGATTACGTGGCTAACGCTATCTTAAACCTATTTTTTAACCCGTTGTTCGTCATTACTCACGGTGATGAAACTGCTCCAAACCCCGTTTGAAACTGGGTGGAGTTTTAATCACATGAGAAACATCTCCACCTTTGAACAGATTGCGAATCAAAGTCAAACTGTAGACAATGATGTTTAATAAGCGGTGGGGACGATGTGTAGCCGTGGCTCCATGTAGGCTAACTGAAGCTAACACTGACAGCAACCTGTTGGTGCAGTGTCCGATAATGGACGCCGCGTGTTATTCCGCTGTTTCCCGTCTAAACCACAGCAGGTAGTGACCGTGAAGCGGCTCCATTCACACCGTGAACCGTCTCATCACAAACAGCGGCCGCTGGCTTGATAAGAAGGCGGTGTAAAGGTGTGAATGAGCCGGGTTAACGGTGGGTGTCCGCTCCGTTGACTCACGGTGGCTACGTGCGATCCAGCACATCCTCCCTCCGCCCGTAGAGCGGGGATTCACCCGGAGGCACCGAGGAAATGACTGGAGACTAATGTCAATTGATGTAATGTAAAGTAATGTAAACCAATGTAACATAAAGTAATGTAAAGTAATGTAACATAAAGTAATGTAAACTAATGTTACGTAATGTAACGTAAAGTAATGTAAACCAATGTAACGTAAATTAATGTAAACTAATGTAACGTAAAGTAATGTAAACTAATGTAAAGTAAAGTACGGCACCAGCACTGGCGGTACTGCAGGGCAGAGTACAGACTGCAGCCTGGACAGTTAATCCAGTCTTCAGCAGACACGCCTCAGACACAGCCCTGGATTAGTGATTAACACGTTATTATTTAAAATGGACAGGTTATTATTATTAGTATCATGCATTAACAGGTGTGTGTCCATCAGTGTATACTTAACAGATGTGTTGTGCCTGAGGAGGAGCAGGGACTGGAGGTATATGTTGTATAAGAGTCCACAGTACTGTGTGTACTCATGAGTGTCTCCATAATCCTCATTGAATCCGGTGGTTTTAAACAGAACTGCAACGATAGTTACTGTTTTAATAATAAAATATATTGTAGTACAATTTTGAAGCAAAAACAAAAAAATAACATAATTAATATTAGATCACTGTGGAATAAAACAAGCAGTTCCACCTGGAGTGGGAGATCATTTTCATTAATTCATCTGTAAGTTTGTTTTATTAATTAACCGTTGAGTTTAAGTGTCAGGAAACAGTGAAGAGCGGCCATGACAGTTTCCCACAGCGGACGTCCTCTAATCTAAACTCTTAGAAATGACTAAACATTGAGAAGCTGGATCTCCTGTCGATCGATTATTGGTTTAGTTGACATATTGTTTTGTCTTCATGTGCTAAATGTCTCTGACTGTTGGACAGCACCACTCTGGAGACAGACGATGGAGAAATCCTGCTGGACTACTCCAAGAACCTCATCAACCAGGACGTCATGGCCATGCTGTTCACCATGGTAAAATACCCCGCTCCCTGGACAGTCTTTTATTTTGAAACAACACACACGCACGCACGCACGCACGCATGCACGCACACAGCCTGTACAGTGACTGTCTCCTCTAATCAACCTTAAGCCCCTCAGCTCATACTAACGCAGCCTGAGCTTCTCTTAAGTCTCTCCACATGAACTGATGATTGTCATCCTGCCAGATGTTAATCAGCTGTGACACCTGCACAACATGCTGCTGTTTCACTGCAGGTGTGGGTGGGGTTACAGGTGAGGTCTGGGCTGTATTATCAGGTGTCTTTAACTGGTCAAAAACTCTGAGAATGAGTCGGCTCATAGTGATCAGTGAACATGGCGTCCTGCTGAACTTCCCCTCCTGCCGCTCACATGTTCATTTCACAAGTTTAAAAAGTAAAGTAGATAAAAGTCTTTTATTTGTCTGCTGATAGCAGAATCAGTTATTTCCTGATGCCCTGATCTGAACTCTGTTGCTCAAGAATCCAGTGAAACAGGAAGATTGCAGCCCTTTATTTTGTGAAAGAGAGACATATCTCCAGCCTGTGTGTCGGCTTTGTCCTGCAGCGTTGTGTTAGCGTGTGGGAATGTGGTAATACACACAGCGACCTCCACTTCCTCCTCACAGCACAAAAGAAGGACTGAAGAAAGAAGTTGTGTCACTCTCTCTGTTGCTGTAATAATCAGACTAATGTCGTCTGATGTTCACAGGCCAAGTCCCGGGGGGTGGAGGACGCCCGAGACAAGATGTTCTCCGGAGAGAAGATCAACTTCACCGAGGTAACGCTCCCACATTTCCCCCTGTCCCTCCCTGCAGAGGGCAAACCTCTGGGCTGTGGACCGGTACCAC